>NC_067205.1:18157796-18381448 GCF_026262505.1 Trichomonas vaginalis G3
CCAACAACAAGTACTTCCTCTCTTCATTAAGATGCTTCCTCTCTTCAACAAAGTGCTTCCTCTCTTTCATCAAGGTGCTTCCTCTCTTCATCAAGATGCTTCCTCTCTTCATCAAGATGCTTCCTCTCTTCTTCAAATAGTATTCCTCTCTTCATCAAGATGCTTCCTCCCCCTCTCTTCATCAAGATGCTTCCTCTCTCTTCATCAAGGTGCTTCCTCTCTTCATCAAGGTGCTTCTCATCCATCAATGCATCCATCATGCAGCTTCTCTCTTCATCAAGGTGCTTCCTCTTCTTCGTCAAAGTACTTCCTCTCTTCCTCAAGATGCAGCTTCCTCTCTTCATCATGCAGCTTCCTCTCTTCAACAAAGTACTTCCTCTCTTCATCATGCAGCTTCCTCTCTTCAACAAAGTACTTCCTCTTTTCATCAAGATGCTTCCTCTCTTCAACAAAGTACTTCCTCTCTTCATTAAGATGCTTCCTCTCTTCATCAACGTACTTCCTCTCTTCATCAAGATGCTTCCTCTCTTCAACAAAGTACTTCCTCTCTTCATTAAGATGCTTCCTCTCTTCAACAAAGTGCTTCCTCTCTTCATCAAGGTGCTTCCTCTCTTCTTCAAAGTACTTCCTCTCTTGATCAAGATGCTTCCTCTCTTCAACAAAGTGCTTCCTCTCTTCTTCAAAGTGCTTCTCTCTTCTTCAAAGTACTTCCTCTCTTCATCAAGGTGCTTCCTCTCTTCAACAAAGTGCTTCCTCTCTTCATCAAGATGCTTCCTCTCTTCAACAAAGTACTTCCTCTCTTCATCAAGATGCTTCCTCTCTTCAACAAAGTACTTCCTCTCTTCATCAAGGTGCTTCCTCTCTTCATCAAGATGCTTCCTCTCTTCTTCAAAGTACTTCCTCTCTTCATCAAGATGCTTCCTCTCTTCATTAAGATGCTTCCTCTCTTCATCAAGGTGCTTCCTCTCTTCATCAAGGTGCTTCCTCACTCCATCATGCATCCATCATCCAGCTTCCTCTCTTCATCAAGGTGCTTCCTCTCTTCATCAAGGTGCTTCCTCACTCCATCATGCATCCATCATGCAGCTTCCTCTCTTCATCAAGGTGCTTCCTCTCTTCGTCAAAGTACTTCCTCTCTTGCTCAAGATGCAGCTTCCTCTCTTCATCATGCAGCTTCCTCTCTTCAACAAAGTACTTCCTCTCTTCATCATGCAGCTTCCTCTCTTCAACAAAGTACTTCCTCTTTTCATCAAGATGCTTCCTCTCTTCAACAAAGTACTTCCTCTCTTCATTAAGATGCTTCCTCTCTTCATCAAGTACTTCCTTCCTTTCATCAAGATGCTTCCTCTCTTCAACAAGTACTTCCTCTCTTCATTAAGATGCTTCCTCTCTTCAACAAAGTGCTTCCTCTCTTCATCAAGGTGCTCTCTCTTCTTCAAAGTACTTCCTCTCTGATCAAGATGCTTCCTCTCTTCAACAAAGTGCTTCCTCTCTTCTTCAAAGTTGCTTCCTCTCTTCTTCAAAGTACTTCCTCTCTTCATCAAGGTGCTTCCTCTCTTCAACAAAGTGCTTCCTCTCTTCATCAAGATGCTTCCTCTCTTCACAAGTATTCCTCTCTCATCAGATGCTTCCTCTCTTCAACAAAGTACTTCCTCTCTTCATCAAGGTGCTTCCTCTCTTCATCAAGATGCTTCCTCCTTCTTCAAAGTTACTTCCTCTCTTCATCAAGATGCTTCCTCTCTTCATTAAGATGCTTCCTCTCTTCATCAAGAGTGCTTCCTCTCTTCATCAAGTGCTTCCTCACTCCATCATGCATCATCATCCAGCTTCCTCTCTTCATCAAGGTGCTTCCTCTCTTCATCAAGGTGCTTCCTCACTCCATCATGCATCCATCATGCAGCTTCCTCTCTTCATCAAGGTGCTTCCTCTCTTCATCAAAGTGCTTCCTCTCTTCATCAAGATGCTTCCTCTCTTCCACAAAGTACTTCCTCTCTTCATCAAGATGCTTCCTCTCTTCAACAAAGTACTTCCTCTCTTCATTAAGATGCTTCCTCTCTTCAACAAAGTGCTTCCTCTCTTCTTCAAAGTGCTTCCTCTCTTCATCAAGATGCTTCCTCTCTTCAACAAAGTACTTCCTCTCTTGATCAAGGTGCTTCCTCTCTTCATCAAGATGCTTCCTCTCTTGATCAAGATGCTTCCTCTCTTCATCAAGGTGCTTCCTCTCTTCATCAAGATGCTTCCTCTCTTCATCAAGGTGCTTCCTCTCTTCAACAAAGTACTTCCTCTCTTGATCAAGGTGCTTCCTCTCTTCTTCAAAGTACTTCCTCTCTTGATCAAGGTGCTTCCTCTCTTCATCAAGGTGCTTCCTCTCTTCATCAAGATGCTTCCTCTCTTCAACAAAGTACTTCCTCTCTTCATTAAGATGCTTCCTCTCTTCAACAAAGTACTTCCTCTCTTCATCATGCAGCTTCCTCTCTTCAACAAAGTACTTCCTCTCTTCAACAAAGTACTTCCTCTCTTGATCAAGGTGCTTCCTCTCTTCATCAAGATGCTTCCTCTCTTCAACAAAGTACTTCCTCTCTTCATCAAGGTGCTTCCTCTCTTCAACAAAGTACTTCCTCTCTTGATCAAGATGCTTCCTCTCTTCAACAAAGTACTTCCTCTCTTCATCAAGATGCTTCCTCTCTTCTTCAAAGTACTTCCTCTCTTCATTAAGATGCTTCCTCTCTTCATCAAGATGCTTCCTCTCTTCATCAAGATGCTTCCTCTCTTCATCAAGGTGCTTCCTCTCTTCATCAAGATGCTTCCTCTTCTTATCAAGATGCTTCCTCTCTTCATCAAGGTGCTTCTCTCTTCATCAAGTGCTTCCTCTCTTCATCAAGGTGCTTCCTCTCTTCATCAAGGTGCTTCCTCTCTTCATCAAGATGCTTCCTCTCTTCTTCAAAGTGCTTCCTCTCTTCATCAAGGTGCTTCCTCTCTTCAACAACGTGCTTCCTCTCTTCATCAAGGTGCTTCCTCTCTTCATCAAGATGCTTCCTCTCTTCTTCAAAGTGCTTCCTCTCTTCATCAAGGTGCTTCCTCTCTTCAACAAAGTGCTTCCTCTCTTCAACAAAGTACTTCCTCTCTTCATCAAGATGCTTCCTCTCTTCTTCAAAGTACTTCCTCTCTTCATCAAGGTGCTTCCTCTCTTCATCAAGATGCTTCCTCTCTTCATCAAGATGCTTCCTCTCTCATCAAGTGCCTTCCTCCTTCTTCATCAAGAATGCTTCCTCTCTTCTTCAAAGTACTTCCTCTCTTGATCAAGGTGCTTCTCTTCTTTCATCAAGGTGCTTCCTCTCTTCATCAAGATGCTTCCTCTCTTCTTCAAAGTGCTTCCTCTCTTCATCAAGATGCTTCCTCTCTTCAACAAAGTACTTCCTCTCTTGATCAAGGTGCTTCCTCTCTTCATCAAGATGCTTCCTCTCTTCAACAAAGTGCTTCCTCTCTTCATCAAGATGCTTCCTCTCTTCAACAAAGTACTTCCTCTCTTGATCAAGGTGCTTCCTCTCTTCTTCAAAGTACTTCCTCTCTTGATCAAGGTGCTTCCTCTCTTCATCAAGGTGCTTCCTCTCTTCATCAAGATGCTTCCTCTCTTCTTCAAAGTGCTTCCTCTCTTCATCCAAGATTTGCTCCTCTCTTCAACAAAGGACTTCCTCTCTTGATCAAGGTGCTTCCTCTCTTCATCAAGATGCTTCTCTCTTCAACAAAGTGCTTCCTCTCTTCATCAAGATGCTTCCTCTCTTCAACAAAGTACTTCCTCTCTTGATCAAGGTGCTTCCTCTCTTCAACAAAGTACTTCCTCTCTTCATCAAGATGCTTCCTCTCTTCAACAAAGTACTTCCTCTCTTCATCAAGGTGTTCACTCCTTCATCAAGTGCTTCCTCTCTCATCAAGATGCTTCCTCTCTTCTCAAGATCCAATGCTTCCTCTCTTCATCAAGATGCCTTCCTCTCTTCATCAGGTGCTTCCTCTCTTCATCATGCAGCTTCCTCTCTTCAACAAAGTACTCCTCTCTTTCATCATGCAGCTTCCTCTCTTCAACAAAGTACTTCCTCTCTTCATCAAGATGTTCCACTCTCTCAAACAAAGTACTCCTCTCTTCATCAAGTGCTTCCTCTCTTCTTCCATCATAAGTACTCTCCTCTTCATCAAAGATGCTTCCTCTCTTCAACAAAGTACTTCCTCTCTTCATTAAGATGCTTCCTCTCTTCAACAAATGCTTCCCTCTCTTCATCATGCAGCTTCTCCTCCTCTCAACAAAGTACTTCCTCTCTTGCTCAAGATGCAGCTTCTCTCTTCAACAAAAAGTACTTTCCTCTCTTCATCAAGATGCTTCCTCTCTTCAACAAGTACTTCCTCTCTTTCATCAAGTGCTTCCTCTCCTATCTTCAAAGTACTTCCTCTTCTTCATCAGATGCTTCCTCTCTTCATCAAAAGTACTTCCTCTCTTCATCAAGATGCTTCCTCTCTTCATCAAAGTACTTCCTCTCTTCATTAAGATGCTTCCTCTTTTCAAACAAAGTGCTTCCTCTCTTCAACAAATACTTCCTCTCTTCAACAAGTACTTCCTCTCTCTTCATCATGCAGCTTTCCTCTCTTCACAAAGTACTTCCTCTCTTCATCAAGGTGCTTCCTCTCTTCATCAAGATGCTTCCTCTCTTCTCAAGATGCTTCCTCTCTTCATCAAGGTGCTTCCTCTCTTATCAAGATGCTTCCTCTCTTCTTCAAAGTGCTTCCTCTCTTCAACAAAAGTACTTCCTCTCTTGATCAAGTGCTTCCCTCTCTTCTTCAAAGTACTTCCTCTTCTTTCAAAGTGCTCCTCTCTTCAACAAAGTACTTCCTCTCTTGATCAAGGTGCTTCCTCCTCTTCTTCAAAGTACTTCCTCTCTTTGATCAAGGTGCTTTCCTCTCTTCATCAAGGTGCTTCCTCTCTTCATCAAGATTTGCCTCTCTTCTTCAAAGTGCTTCCTCTCTTCATCAAGATGCTTCCTCTCTTCAACAAAGTACTTCCTCTCTTGATCAAGGTGCTTCCTCTCTTCATCAAAGATGCTTCCTCTCTTCAACAAGTGCTTCCTCTCTTCATCAAGATGCTTCCTCTCTTCAACAAAGTGACTTCCTCTCTTGATCAAGGTGTTCCTCTTTTCAACAAAGTACTTCCTCTCTTCATCAGATGCTTCCTCTCTTCATCAAGGGCCTCTCTTCCAGCTTCTCTTCATCAAGATGCTTCCTCTCTTCATCAAGATGCTTCCTCTCTTCATCAAGATGCTTCCTCTCTTCATCAAGATGCTTCCTCTCTTCATCAAGGTGCTTCCTCTCTTCATCATGCAGCTTCCTCTCTTCAACAAAGTACTTCCTCTCTTCATTAAGATGCTTCCGCTCTTCATCAAGGTGCTTCCTCTCTTCATCAAGATGCTTCCTCTCTTCATTCAAGATGCTTCCTCTCTCATCAAGATGCTTTCCTCTCTTCTTCAAAGTACTTCCTCTCTTCATCAAGATGCTTCCTCTCTTCACAAAGTACTTCCTCTCTTCATTAAGATGTTCCTCCTTCAACAAAAGTGCTTCCTCTCTTCATCATGCAGCTTCCTCTCTTCAACAAAGTACTTCCTCTCTTGCTCAAGATGCACTTCCTCTCTTCAACAAAGTACTTCCTCTCTCATCAAGATGCTTCCTCTCTTCAACAAAAGTACTTCCTCTCTTCATCAAGGTGCTTCCTCTCTTCTTCAAAGTACTTCCTCTCTTCATCAAGATGCTCCCTCTCTTCAACAAAGTACTTCCTCTCTTCATTAAGATGCTTCCTCTCTTCAACAAAGTGCTTCCTCTCTTCATCTTGCAGCTTCCTCTCTTCAACAAAGTACTTCCTCTCTTCATTAAGATGCTTCCTCTCTTCATCAAGGTGCTTCCTCTCTTCATCAAGATGCTTCCTCTCTTCATCAAGATGCTTCCTCTCTTCATCAAGATGCTTCCTCTCTTCATCAAAGTACTTCCTCTCTTCATCAAGATGCTTCCTCTCTTCATCAAAGTACTTCCTCTCTTCATTAAGATGCTTCCTCTTTTCAACAAAGTGCTTCCTCTCTTCATCATGCAGCTTCCTCTCTTCAACAAAGTACTTCCTCTCTTCATCATGCAGCTTCCTCTCTTCAACAAAGTACTTCCTCTCTTCATCAAGATGCTTCCTCTCTTCAACAAAGTACTTCCTCTCTTCATCAAGATGCTTCCTCTCTTCTTCAAAGTACTTCCTCTCTTCATCAAGATGCTTCCTCTCTTCATCAAGATGCTTCCTCTCTTGCTCAACGTGCTTCCTCTCTTCATCAAGATGCTTCCTCTCTTCGTCAAAGTACTTCCTCTCTTGCTCAAGATGCAGCTTCCTCTCTTCATCATGCAGCTTCCTCTCTTCAACAAAGTACCTTCCTTCTCTTGCTCAAGATGCAGCTTCCTCTCTTCAACAAAGTACTTCCCTCTCTCATCAAGATGCTTCCTCTCTTCAACAAAGTACTTCCTCTCTTCATCAAGGTGCTTCCTCTCTTCTTCAAAGTACTTCCTCTCTTCATCAAGATGCTTCCTCTCTTCAACAAAAGTACTTCCTCTCTTTCATAAGATGCTTCCCTCTTCAAAACAAAGCTCCTCTCTCATCATTGCAGCTGTCCTCTCTTCACAAAGTACTTTCCTCTTTGCTCAAGATGCAGCTTCCTCTCTTCAACAAATACTTCCTCTCTTCATCAAGATGCTCCTCTCTTCAACAAAGTACTTCCTCTCTTCATCAAGGTGCTTCCTCTCTTCAACAAAGTACTTCCTCTCTTGCTCAAGATGCAGCTTCCTCTCTTCAACAAAGTACTTCCTCTCTTCATTAAGATGCTTCCTCTCTTCAACAAAGTGCTTCCTCTCTTCATCATGCAGCTTCCTCTCTTCAACAAAGTACTTCCTCTCTTCATCATGCAGCTTCCTCACTACATCATGCAGCTTCCTCTCTTCAACAAAGTGCTTCCTCTCTTCAACAAAGTGCTTCCTCTCTTCATCATGCAGCTTCCTCTCTAAATCAAAGTGCTTCCTCTCTTCCATCAAGATTGCTTCCTCTATCCAGCTCTTCTTCTTCCATTCCTCTTCACCCTGGAGCTCCTCAGCTTTATATCATTTTAATTGGATTTTTTTAAAATCCACTGCAGTAGGATTAAGGAGATGTAACTACGACTATAGAACCTGGCCATATGCTCCATTCCAGGCCAAAACAGATTGCATAATCCACAAACAGATTGATAAATACCAATCCTGTTGCTGGGGCCCATATTCCATTTGGAAGACTTGCATCATCACATTTGGATCTGTAAGACTTTGTCGTTGACAAAATTGGGCCTTGCAGGAGAACTCCATTTGCTACAATGTATCTGGAAGCAAAGGTTTGTTCATATCCAATGGATAGATTCCTGTTGCTTTAAAAGCATTTTCGATGTTTGTAGCTGTGCAAGACACTACAGTACATCAAGGAAGCTGCGAACCATGATATAGCGCAGTTCTCTGGCGTTCCATACATAATTGATCACCATATGCCCTTGCTGATCGTACCGGATAGTCGCCATATCAAACAACTTCTTGAATTGGGCCTTCAAGGGAGAAAAATCCCAACATCAAGAGGTTGTAAGATATGAGATGTATGGCCTGGGAGAACAAGAAGCTCGATATTGAAGGCGCTCAAGAGGCGAACGGCCAAGAAAAAGAGCCTGGATGGATGACCATCTACAATTAGGAGAAAAGGTACCTGGGCATCAAACACATTCATTTGAGACCTTTTCTCCTGTACTTTGCAGATGAATATGATACAGTATACCATAAAAAGGTATTTGTTCATCCATCCACTCTCGGAGCGAACAAAAAAGGCGTCCAGATCTTCCAATTCCGCATCAAGGGTCTTTCTTTTGTGGAAGTATCACCATTGGCTCATAGTTGTACCATCTGCAAAGATGGTACAGACCCCTGTTAAGATGTGGAAGCTGAGACTTTTCAGCGCGAACTGGGCGATTCCGGCCAGCAGTAAGAACTTTATAGCGACGTTTGGAATAGAGCATTGTCTCGTCCATATTCGCAATAAACTTCTTCCTGCGGGCAAAGTATCTATGCTTGGAGAGGAAAAATTGGCGAATCTGGTTTGCGTCACAGGTAGAGCGTCGGAGCATATCAATAGTTTGGAGCTCACAATCCGAATTGACATCTTGTGGCGATATGATTAAGCCAGCCACGGGATGGCGATGGGCAGTAATCATCGAGCTTCGCTAGAAGATGCGGGCATCTTGCAGCGATTAGTACCCGCGCCGCAAATTTTAATCTCCTATTTTGTAATTCCGTACAGACAGCAATGGCCATTGATGTTGTAATACAGTTCAAGTCGTCTGCCATCTCTTGAACAAGTTTTTTGAACTGCATTTCATCTGGTAGTGACAAAAGGGTCATACCACCCCCTGACTGACCTTTTGTCCATGAACGACAAGTAGCAGTGCGCATGATTGCGCGTGCTACTGTCGTCTTTGAAATTGAGTAAACATTCCGTATTTGTTGATAAGACTCGCCATTTACTCTTCGATAGAGTAAATCGAGTTGCATCTGGGTCAATAGCCCAAGATTTTTATAGTTTTCTAATTCTGCATGATAACAATATAATTAATAGTACATACTTTTGGCTCAAAATTAGTTCGAATTCAATGATTGTTTTATTCCTTTCAATTTATTTTCCTTTATGGGGTTAATTCCAAGTGCTGTCAGTAAGGGTTTTATTAATGAAAAAGATGCAGCCAAAATCAGTGAGACCAGTTACTTCACAGAGAAGCAAGTTCATATTCTAGCTTCTCTCTTTCGAAAATTAACAGCAAAATTTCATGTTGATTTAAAAACTTTTTGCAATACACTTGAAATTACAAACACAGACATTGGGGAGATATTATATAAGATCATAGATTCAGATGGCTCCGGTAATTTGAATTTCCTCGAATTTGTTCAAGGACTTAATGTTTTCCATCCATCAGCCCCACTAGAGAAAAAGGTAGAAATGTGTTTCAAAGCATATGACAGCGATGGAAGTGGTCTAGTTTCAAAAGATGAAATCTTAAAAGTTCTTAAGATTTCATTAAGAAATAACAATTTGATAGAATTTGAAGAAGCCAAGATCAATTTATTGGCTAACCAATTAATCAAAGAATATTCTAGAAATAACTCAGGAGAGCTCCGCTATGATGAATTCTATAAAATGGTAATCAATGCTCCAGGAGTTATCGAAAGTTTTGATCTCGATCTGAATTCCCTCTTTAGATAAGTTATATTTTTATTTTATTTTATATCATTTTATTCTGCGTAAAAAATTTCCATGGTTTTTCAAATCTAACTGAAGTGAATATACTTCTCCATGCATCTCAAATTGAATTATTGGGAACATTCAGGACCAATGTTAACCTTAAGAGTTGTATAAGACACGCTAGTATTCTCTACCTATATGTTACCTAAACATTACATAGAAAGAAAAATAAACTTATAATTATATAATTTTTTTATTATAAGCATTTAATTAATTTAGAAGTTTGTGGGATTACATACATATGACAAATAAATTTTTATTACTTTGTTTTCTGTTAATTAATTCAAATTCCAAATATTTATTTTTTTGGTTTTCTTCAGCAGAATGAATTTAATTAACCATAGTGTGTATAATTTGTTTTTATTTATATCTATTTATAAAATTAAATTAAATTGAAATCCAAAACCTGATATATGCTAAGATATTAATATGAATGTAATCAAAGACCTTAACATATGAAATATTTTATATTATAAAGGTTGTACAAATTTAATTTCTTGTTTCATGAGGTAATATGATTTGGTGACATGTTATTAAATTAATTACCTCATGAAACAGCTTCTTCGATTGCAAGAATAATGAAATTTCTATTTGCACCTTTTGGTTTTGAGCATTTCATATGTTTTGCCTTGATTGAATTTTTTAAATGACAATTATCCAATGTTTCATTGAAAGAAATTTGAAAATGAGGTACTCCTCTCTCAATAGACATTATTTTTCCTTCATTCATTAATGTAGTTTCATTCAAATAATTATTATTGCTAATATTAGTGGAGGTTACCAAAATGAACCTTTTTGATAGCAAAAGAATAAATATGCTGCTTTATTATTATTATTATGCTTTTGGTAACAGTTACTGGACCATCAACAGCTAAAATAACAGCATTTTCATATGTGCTAAATGAAGCATTATTGGAAATAATGTTACAATATGTGTTTAGTTTAGGTCCACTTCTCCAATAATCAATGATTGTTTCAGAAGCCGAATTATTGAAAAAATTGCAATATTTTACAGATGCATTATTGGTATAACCGAAAGAATATAATGCATATTCAGAATTCATATGACCATTTGTTAAATTCAGATTATCAAACACATTGTCACCCAAAAAATTCCGTATTTGATCTGATCGACCTTGAGCTTTAAGATTGATGTTTGAACGATATAAGTTTATCTGAGGCTTGTTTAGGTTGAGAAAATGAATGCGCCGCAAATTGATTGCAACTTATGTTCATGCTGCAAACTTTTGATTGAATACAGGATCCTGTATCATACGAATATAAAGAAGAACCCATACCATCATATTGAGTAATAGAATCGAAAATTGTCCCAATAACAAATAATTGAAATAATGGGTTATATTTTAATACAATAATTCTGTTTTATGGTCTGTAAATCTCGTAGATGTTATCAAATAATGATGCTTGTTTGTAGTATTTCGTACTATATTGTCGCTTGAGTACAATTCTACATCATATTGAAGAAGTCTGGCCACAAGTACTGTGCCATCTTTTGTTTAAAAATTGTGTTTTCAATGAAAAATTTAAAATATTAAAAATATACTCCGAATTTTTTCTGAGCTGCGCTCAGAAAAATGTTCAATTATTGAATTAAAAGAGTTTTCAATGAAAAATCTAAATATTAAAAATATACTCTGAATTTTTTCTGAGCTGTGCTCAGAAAAATGTTCAGTTTATTGGAATACCAATCACTTCAAATTGTTTTGGAATTTACAAATTCATTAAAAAATGGGACCCAAAAAAATTTGAATTGATGGTATTCAATTATAATAAAATTTACTATTAATGATTTAAAATATAAAAATACTCTTATACTTTTTTTGTTACTTGTTCTCAAAAATTGTATGGTTCTTTTCAGTACTTTAGTTAAATAAAGGCATAGCACAGAAAAATAATTGGAAACAATCATATGCATTTATACCGAATTATGCGTAACTCTTATTCTTCATAATTTGTTCGTTTTTTATTGAATAGAAAAATCGAAGAATGCTTTTTTGTGCTGAAACAATTACAAAATATAATAGTACCAAATGCATCCTCTATTGTATTCACTTTTGACAAAAGAGGAATCAAGTTTTGTAGAAATTTTTAGCAATTTTACAATTCTAAGAAATAATTTCAACATTTGTTGTTATTCTGAGATTAATATGTTCTTGTTTCATGAATTTCTAGTCTGCATATATATATTTCGACTTTACTAAGCAATGTTGAGTAAAGGCAACAAGCTGAAAATAGCAGATTGAAATTTAACCAACTCTTATCAATAATTAAAAGATTTTATATATAAATTTGAATTGTGTTCGTAATACTTGCGAATACTACTGAATATACTTCCAATATATTAAATTTTTGAAAAAAAAATAAATGAAATAATGTAATATATTTGTATTTTATTATTAAGTTATATGTTATTTAGGATCTCGTTTGGAGAATAACGGCTGGGAATATGACTGAAGTTTGCATTTGAATACGAACTGAATTTTAGAGTGGAGAAGATTTTTCTCAATACAGGATCATCAATGTCATATGATTTAATCTATTTAACCAAATGTATTTGGAAATTTGTCACATAATAAAAGTGGCACTTTTATCTTCCATTTGGAAAATAACATTCCGTTTGTTGGAAAAATGTGAAATCGGGCTAGATAAAGCATCTTGGATTATATTTTGATTCCCGTGTTGATCAGACGTTTTAATAATTCAAAAAATTGAATGGATAACATCCGATCCTTAATTACCTGAATATTAAATTATACAAGAGTTATAGTCTGTTAAATATATCAAAAAAATTGATAGACATTAAATTGAATGTGAAGATATTTTTCAATATTATAAAGTACATTGGTTGTTTTAATTGTTATATCACAATTTCAAGTTTAGAAACCTATCGCTTGATTGGCTGAAATTGATAAGCGTGTCATGTGATACGTTTGAATGAAATCAGAAATTGAGAAGGTATATCAAATTTCATTCATTTTCTAAAATGATGATGATGCCAATTCAGCCAGAAATTGATACAGTTAGTATCAAGAAGCCAGTTAAATTCCTTACACACTATACAAGTGATGATATCTCAAAGAGAATTAATGAAGCAGGTGTCCATGTAAACATTGTTCAATACGTTCTTTTGTGTTACTTGGAAATGCATTCAAGAATACCGAATTACTTGATCTCGCTGTTAAGGTTTCTCAAAGCTCGGCATTTATATTGATAGAATGGCAAAAAGAAACAAAACAGCCTTATTATGCTGGTTTGCTGAGAATTGGATGGCAATTTATCCATACTTATGCTCACAAAATATGATCCACTCTCAGAAACATATCGGTAATAATATTATTATTGGCGATCTGAAGCAAAATGTTGTTAAGAAAGAAATTGATCCAACCAATGTTTTACAGCTTCTCAACCACCATTAATATTGATATTTTTACTATAAATTGTTTGTTTGAATAAATTTTTTACTATCTAATTTTTTATGGTTTTTTAAACTATAATTAGTTGATTTTGTACCATCAAAGGGGAATGTTATCATAATATCATGATGTTTATCATTAATAACTTATGCATTTCAAATTTATTCCGATTTGTTTTATGTAACAACAATAAAATTTGATCCATTTCCTTAAGATTGCCTGTTCTTTTGCTTAATGCGATGAATTATTTATTGATTTACATTCACTAATAAGGCAATGAACAATATTCATTTTTGGAATCTGTTTTTCGCTTTAGAATAAATAATGGCATAGTGCTAACTCTTTTGGGTAAAAATTTATAAAGGCTTTAGAAAATTGAATTGCTATTCTTTGAGTTTGAGATAAAATAACTGAATATCTTTAATATATATATTGTGTTCATATTAGTGGATCAAGTTTCAGGGGATCATCATTTTACAACAGAAAATTTTCTTGATCGATGTGTCACTTTTACTGCGTGTAATACAACAATAGCGTATTATATTGAGATCAACAAGATTAAAAAACATTCTCTGAAATCGGATTAAAATCTTGTCAGAATTTTTGAGAAGTGGTTTTCAGTTTTAATGTTAACCAAAAAGCTCTATAGAACGCGTTCCACTTCAACCAGCTCTGCTGTTAGGGGCAGTCAACTATTTATGAATGAAAAATTCACAGGCTCGAAGCTAACAACAAATTTCAGTCGAGAAAGTCTTCCAGTTTTACTTTCTTCAGAAGAACAAGATAATGTTCTTAAAATCAAACCACTGTTTAGAGCTCTTCTTGAAAGTATCTCTGTTTTTATTTCCCATAATTGTTCGACACCCCAAATTAGAAGTCAAATGGAGAAAGGCTTAACAAATGTTGATCGGTATTTTGTTCCATTTTACAACCAACTTAACAAAAATGGCGGATCTGCAATATGCTTTTCAAAATTGCCAGCTCAAACAAATTTGACGCTAGTTATTAAGAATTCAGCACTGCCATTCATGAAACACTGGACTAAATTCACCGACTCAATCAAAGATATTGAGCTAAATGGTATAAAATACATTCAAGATTCAATTGACAAAAATTTCAACTCAATTTTAAGCAATTTGGACAATATAATGAAATACGAATCATATAATGCAGGAATTCATGACCCGGTAATGAAGTATATCAAGAAATTTCAGCAACAAATTTGGATGTTTCAGTCATTAATCGGCAAATTCTTTTTGATGAATAGAAATCAAAGAAACAGAGCTCAAGAAAAGATTGTCCAAGACATGAAAACGTTTTCCAGAGAAATTTCTACGGCATATTCAACTGAATTTGAAAAATATGTCAAAGGACAAGAAAACGAGAAGCTAAAGAACAGTTCTTACAATGCTGTTTGTGATATCATATCCGAAATAAGAGCAGTTATTCTATATGATGAAGATCTTTCAAAGATTGAGCAAAACTTGGTTCCATTGAATCCTATTTTCCAAACAATTGCAGAGAATCTCAATATTGCTAAGACAGAAGAAGAAATCATGAAAATAGAAGAAGAAAAATCAAAAGAAATTCAAAATGAAAAAAGTAACGAAAAACTAAAAAGTGACAAAGTGGAAGTTTACTTTGACAAAGAATTAAACATCAGAGAATTGATAAACAGAGGTATGATAGCCTTCAAACGTCCGAAGTTGACTTCAGATCGTAAAAGAATTTTTTGACGCTTTGAATTTCGGAGTTGACAAAATAATTGACGATAGAACGAGGTTATCAAATTTACTCGCAGACAGAGATCAAACTATATCGAGTTATTCTGCAATGAAATCTGTTTTGGCCGAGGAAACTCAAAAAGTGTCAAATTTGAGAGGAATTTTGGCCAATCTACAAGTTAAGAATAAGGAATTAGAAAGCGAGCTCGAGAAAGAAAAAGAGAAAGGAAATGTTACGGGTTTACGACAAACGGCCAAAAATGTATTGAAATATTTAAGGTTAAAGAAACAAGAAAACCAAATTGGCACATCCGAAAACTCAAAAAAAGCAGAGGAAGAGAGAAGTTTTTGAAGTATATTGGACAGACTAATGCAGCATCTGACAATTACTTGATAGAAACTATCGATAATCTATTAAATGACCCTTCTTGTACTGAATGCAGAAAATGCCAAGATTATGAGAGCCAATTTGTCAAGCTTTCGAGGATTTTAGGTACTTCTACAGTTATTGAAGAGGCACAGACCTTAGTCAACCGCTTGCATCAATCAGAAAAGACAGAAGGAAAGCTACAACAAGAAATTCAAGAATTGAAAAAGAAAATTCTGAATTTTCAATGACGATCACAAAAATTTTACAACTATTCAATATTCACAGTCTCTTTCTTCATTTACAAATCAGTCCGGAAACAATTATAGTAGTAATAATAGTGTTTCTGATGCAATATGTGGTGTTGTTGGTAAAGAAGTTGCGAAATTAACAGAAACAATCAGACATATTGAAGATGAAAGAAAAAGAGACAAAGTTTTAGTTTCAAAGCGATTGATTGACTACTTTGGTGTTAGAATTGATGATAATTTGCTCGCACAAATCGATGAAGTCAAATTGAAATTTAATCAAAACGAAAAAAGAATGTCAGAGCTCAGTAATTTCTGCGAAGACATAGAAAGAAGACCTTGTTTATTACTTGGTGTTGAAAAACCTAATAGAGCCATATTTGACAGCATCAGGTTTTTGTTTTCTTCTCTTGAAACGAGACAAAATCCATTGCAATCAACTGTTGACATTTGCAACAAGAAATTTCTACTTCAGAGACAAATTTTGTTGATTGCGAAAGAAGTGCTGCAAGAATACTGAGAGAAAAATTACAAGATGTGTCTAACACTCCTTTGTCTGAAAGAATTTTCAGATTATCAAAGCAACTTCGCGCAATTGAATAATCTATTTTGTTTATATTTGTTTTTTCAATCAATGCAAATTTTTATATATTTACTTTGTATTTGAAACAATTGTTTTTTATATTGATTTGTTCACACGAAAAATAGCAATATAAAGTTTATTGTTCCTAGGTAAAAAATACCAAAAAACTTGTGTCAGAAAAGTGAGAAAATAGGAGAAAATTTTCTGAATTGAAATATTTATGGGCAAGCTCTGTCTTCAATATCTTTTCCTGATTCTTTGATTGAAATCAAAACCTCGGGTATTGATTTATGTGGGCTTAAAATCGATAATTTAGAACTACCATCTTCTCTAAAAATTATAGGAGGTAATGCGTTCTCTTCAAATCAAATAAAAAAAGTGTCAATCGGTGAGAATATTGAATATATTGGAGATGGCGCATTCGGAGATAATCCAACATTAGAAAGTATCGATGTTTCTAGTAATAACACATACTACAGTAGCCTTGAAGGAATCTTATATAATAAAGCCTTGACTGAACTTTGCTTTTTACCCCCTTTAAATTCAAATAAAACTCTTGTAAATAGCGTTGAAATTTTACGGTATCGATCTTTAAATATGAAATTTAATTTTTTGTTTTTCCACCAAGTGTTAAAAATATAGCATCTGGTGCTCCTGGCTAGATAAAGCATCTTGGATTATATTTTGATTCCCGTGTTGATCAGACGTTTAATAATTCAAAAAAATTGAATGGATAACATCCGATCTTAATTACCTAGATATTAAATTATACAAAGTATAGTTGTTAAATATATCAAAAAAATTATAGACATTAAATTGAATGAGATATTTTTCAAATATATAATGCATTGTTTTAATTGTATATCACAATTTCAAGTTTAGAACCTATCGGCTTGATTGGCTGAAATTGAAAGGCTGTCGAACCCGTTTGAATGAAATTCAGAAATTGAGAAGGTATATCAAATTTCATTCATTTTCTAAAATGATGATGATGCCAATTCAGCCAGAAATTGATACAGTTAGTATCAAGAAGCCAGTTAAATTCCTTACACACTATACAAGTGATGATATCTCAAAGAGAATTAATGAAGCAGGTGTCCATGTAAACATTGTTCAATACTTTCTTTTTGTTGGACTTGGAAATGCATTCAAGAATACCGAATACTTGATCTCGCTGTTAAGGTTTCTCAAAAGCTCGGCATTTATATTGATAGAATGGCAAAAAGAAACAAACAGCCTTATTATGCTGGTTTGCTGAGAATTGGATGCCAATTTATCCATACTTATGCTCACAAAATATGATCCACTCTCAGAAACATATCGGTAATAATATTATTATTGGCGATCTGAAGCAAATGTTGTTTAAGAAAAGAAATTGATCCAACCAATGTTTTACAGCTTCTCAACCACCATTAATATTGATATTTTACTATAAATTGTTTGTTGAATAAATTTTTTACTATCTAATTTTTATGGTTTTTTAAACTATAATAGTTGATTTTTGACCATCAAAGGGGAATGTTATCATAATATCATGATGTTTATCATTAAAACTTATGCATTTCAAATTTATTCCGATTTGTTTTATGTAACAAACAATAAAATTTGATCCATTTCCTTAAGTTGCCTGTTCTTTTGCTTAATGCGATGAATTATTTATTGATTTACATTCACTAATAAGGCAATGAACAATATTCATTTTTTGAATCTGTTTTTCGCTTAGAATAAATAATGGCATATGCTAACTCTTTTGGGTAAAAATTTATAAAGGCTTTAGAAAATTGAATTGCTATTCTTTGAGTTTGAGATAAAATAACTGAATATCTTTAATATATATTGTGTTCATATTAGTGATCAAGTTTCAGGGGATCATCATTTTACAACAGAAAATTTTCTTGATCGATGTGTCACTTTTACTGCGTGTAATACAACAATAGCGTATATATTGAGATCAACAAGATTAAAAAACATTCTCTGAAATCGGATTAAAATCTTGTCAGATTTTGAGAAGTGGTTTTCAGTTTTAATGTTAACCAAAAGCTCTATAGAACGCGTTCCACTTCAACCAGCTCTGCTGTTAGGGGCAGTCAACTATTTATGAATGAAAAATTCACAGGCTCGAAGCTAACAACAAATTTCAGTCGAGAAAGTCTTCCAGTTTTACTTTCTTCAGAAGAACAAGATAATGTTCTTAAAATCAAACCACTGTTTAGAGCTCTTCTTGAAAGTATCTCTGTTTTTATTTCCCATAATTGTTCGACACCCCAAATTAGAAGTTCAAATGGAGAAAGGCTTAACAAATGTTGATCGGTATTTTGTTCCATTTTACAACAACTTAACAAAAATGCGGATCTGCAATATGCTTTTCAAAATTGCCACTCAACAAAAATTTGACGCTAGTTATTAAGAATTCAGCACTGCCATTCATGAAACACTGGACTAAATTCACCGACTCAATCAAAGATATTGAGCTAAATGGTATTAAAATTACATTGAAAAATAAACTTATAATTATATAATTTTTTTATTATAAGCATTTAATTAATTTAGAAGTTTGTGGGATTACATACATATGACAAATAAATTTTTATTACTTTGTTTTCTGTTAATTAATTCAAATTCCAAATATTTATTTTTTTGGTTTTCTTCAGCAGAATGAATTTAATTAACCATAGTGTGTATAATTTGTTTTTATTTATATCTATTTATAAAATTAAATTAAATTGAAATCCAAAACCTGATATATGCTAAGATATTAATATGAATGTAATCAAAGACCTTAACATATGAAATATTTTATATTATAAAGGTTGTACAAATTTAATTTCTTGTTTCATGAGGTAATATGATTTGTTGACATGTTATTAAATTAATTACCTCATGAAACAGCTTCTTCGATTGCAAGAATAATGAAATTTCTATTTGCACCTTTGGTTTTGAGCATTTCATATGTTGCCTTGATTGAATTTTTTAAATGACAATTATCCAATGTTTCATTGAAAGAAATTTGAAAATGAGGTACTCCTCTCTCAATAGACATTATTTTTCCTTCATTCATTAATGTAGTTTCATTCAAATAATTATTATTGCTAATATTAGTGGAGGTTACCAAAATTGAACCTTTTTGATAGCAAAAGAATAAATATGCTGCTTTATTATTTATTATTATGCTTTTGGTAACAGTTACTGGACCATCAACAGCTAAAATAACAGCATTTTCATATGTGCTAAATGAAGCATTATTGGAAATAATGTTACAATATGTGTTTAGTTTAGGTCCACTTCTCCAATAATCAATGATTGTTTCAGAAGCCGAATTATTGAAAAAATTGCAATATTTTACAGATGCATTATTGGTATAACCGAAAGAATATAATGCATATTCAGAATTCATATGACCATTTGTTAAATTCAGATTATCAAACACATTGTCACCCAAAAAATTCCGTATTTGATCTGATCGACCTTGAGCTTTTAAGATTGATGTTTGAACGATATAAGTTTTATCTGAGGCTTGTTTAGGTTGAGAAAATGAATGCGCCGCAAATTGATTGCAACTTATGTTCATGCTGCAAACTTTTGATTGAATACAGGATCCTGTATCATACGAATATAAAGAAGAACCCATACCATCATATTGAGTAATAGAATCGAAAATTGTCCCAATAACAAATAATTGAAATAATGGGTTATATTTTAATACAATAATTCTGTTTTTATGGTCTGTAAATCTCGTAGATGTTATCAAATAATGATGCTTGTTTGTAGTATTTCGTACTATATTGTCGCTTGAGTACAATTCTACATCATTATTGAAGAAGTCTGGCCACAAGTACTGTGCCATCTTTTGTTTTAAAAATTGTGTTTTCAATGAAAAATTTAAAATATTAAAAATATACTCCGAATTTTTTCTGAGCTGCGCTCAGAAAAATGTTCAATTATTGAATTAAAAGAGTTTTCAATGAAAAATCTAAATATTAAAAATATACTCTGAATTTTTTCTGAGCTGTGCTCAGAAAAATGTTCAGTTTATTGGAATACCAATCACTTCAAATTGTTTTGGAATTTACAAATTCATTAAAAAATGGGACCCAAAAAAATTTGAATTGATGGTATTCAATTATAATAAAATTTACTATTAATGATTTAAAATATAAAAATACTCTTATACTTTTTTTGTTACTTGTTCTCAAAAATTGTATGGTTCTTTTCAGTACTTTAGTTAAATAAAGGCATAGCACAGAAAAATAATTGGAAACAATCATATGCATTTATACCGAATTATGCGTAACTCTTATTCTTCATAATTTGTTCGTTTTTTATTGAATAGAAAAATCGAAGAATGCTTTTTTGTGCTGAAACAATTACAAAATATAATAGTACCAAATGCATCCTCTATTGTATTCACTTTTGACAAAAGAGGAATCAAGTTTTGTAGAAATTTTTAGCAATTTTACAATTCTAAGAAATTAATTTCAACATTTGTTGTTATTCTGAGATTAATATGTTCTTGTTTCATGAATTTCTAGTCTGCATATATATATTTCGACTTTACTAAGCAATGTTGAGTAAAGGCAACAAGCTGAAAATAGCAGATTGAAATTTAACCAACTCTTATCAATAATTAAAAGATTTTATATATAAATTTGAATTGTGTTCGTAATACTTGCGAATACTACTGAATATACTTCCAATATATTAAATTTTTGAAAAAAAAATAAATGAAATAATGTAATATATTTGTATTTTATTATTAAGTTATATGTTATTTAGGATCTCGTTTGGAGAAATAACGGCTGGGAATATGACTGAAGTTTGCATTTGAATACGAACTGAATTTTAGAGTTGGAGAAGATTTTTCTCAATACAGGATCATCAATGTCATATGATTTAATCTATTTAACCAAATGTATTTGGAAATTTGTCACATAATAAAAGTGGCACTTTTATCTTCCATTTGGAAAATAACATTCCGTTTGTTGGAAAAATGTGAAATCGGGCTAGATAAAGCATCTTGGATTATATTTTTGATTCCCGTGTTGATCAGACGTTTTAATAATTCAAAAAATTGAATGGATAACATCCGATCCTTAATTACCTGATATATTTAAATATTTATACAAGTATGGTTAATATATCAAAAAAATTTATGACATTATAAAATTGAATGAGATAATTTTTCAAATATAAATGCATTGTTATTAATTGTATATCACATATTTCAAGTTTAGAACCTATCGGCTTGATTGGCTGAAATTGAAAGCGTGTCGAACCCGTTTTGAATGAAATTCAGAAATTGAGAAGGTATATCAAATTTCATTCATTTTCTAAAATGATGATGATGCCAATTCAGCCAGAAATTGATACAGTTAGTATCAAGAAGCCAGTTAAATTCCTTACACACTATACAAGTGATGATATCTCAAAGAGAATTAATGAAGCAGGTGTCCATGTAAACATTGTTCAATACGTTCTTTTTGGTGTACTTGGAAATGCATTCAAGAATACCGAATTACTTGATCTCGCTGTTAAGGTTTCTCAAAAGCTCGGCATTTATATTGATAGAATGGCAAAAAGAAACAAAACAGCCTTATTATGCTGGTTTGCTGAGAATTGGATGGCAATTTATCCATACTTATGCTCACAAAATATGATCCACTCTCAGAAACATATCGGTAATAATATTATTATTGGCGATCTGAAGCAAAATGTTGTTAAGAAAGAAATTGATCCAACCAATGTTTTACAGCTTCTCAACCACCATTAATATTGATATTTTTACTATAAATTGTTTGTTTGAATAAATTTTTTACTATCTAATTTTTTATGGTTTTTTAAACTATAATTAGTTGATTTTGTACCATCAAAGGGGAATGTTATCATAATATCATGATGTTTATCATTAATAACTTATGCATTTCAAATTTATTCCGATTTGTTTTATGTAACAACAATAAAATTTGATCCATTTCCTTAAGATTGCCTGTTCTTTTGCTTAATGCGATGAATTATTTATTGATTTACATTCACTAATAAGGCAATGAACAATATTCATTTTTGGAATCTGTTTTTCGCTTTAGAATAAATAATGGCATAGTGCTAACTCTTTTGGGTAAAAATTTATAAAGGCTTTAGAAAATTGAATTGCTATTCTTTGAGTTTGAGATAAAATAACTGAATATCTTTAATATATATATTGTGTTCATATTAGTGGATCAAGTTTCAGGGGATCATCATTTTACAACAGAAAATTTTCTTGATCGATGTGTCACTTTTACTGCGTGTAATACAACAATAGCGTATTATATTGAGATCAACAAGATTAAAAAACATTCTCTGAAATCGGATTAAAATCTTGTCAGAATTTTTGAGAAGTGGTTTTCAGTTTTAATGTTAACCAAAAAGCTCTATAGAACGCGTTCCACTTCAACCAGCTCTGCTGTTAGGGGCAGTCAACTATTTATGAATGAAAAATTCACAGGCTCGAAGCTAACAACAAATTTCAGTCGAGAAAGTCTTCCAGTTTTACTTTCTTCAGAAGAACAAGATAATGTTCTTAAAATCAAACCACTGTTTAGAGCTCTTCTTGAAAGTATCTCTGTTTTTATTTCCCATAATTGTTCGACACCCCAAATTAGAAGTCAAATGGAGAAAGGCTTAACAAATGTTGATCGGTATTTTGTTCCATTTTACAACCAACTTAACAAAAATGGCGGATCTGCAATATGCTTTTCAAAATTGCCAGCTCAAACAAATTTGACGCTAGTTATTAAGAATTCAGCACTGCCATTCATGAAACACTGGACTAAATTCACCGACTCAATCAAAGATATTGAGCTAAATGGTATAAAATACATTCAAGATTCAATTGACAAAAATTTCAACTCAATTTTAAGCAATTTGGACAATATAAAAATACGAATCATATAATGCAGGAATTCATGACCCGGTAATGAAGTATATCAAGAAATTTCAGCAACAAATTTGGATGTTTCAGTCATTAATCGGCAAATTCTTTTTGATGAATAGAAATCAAAGAAACAGAGCTCAAGAAAAGATTGTCCAAGACATGAAAACGTTTTCCAGAGAAATTTCTACGGCATATCAACTGAATTTGAAAAATATGTCAAAGGACAAGAAAACGAGAAGCTAAAGAACAGTTCTTACAATGCTGTTTGTGATATCATATCCGAAATAAGAGCAGTTATTCTATATGATGAAGATCTTTCAAAGATTGAGCAAAACTTGGTTCCATTGAATCCTATTTTCCAAACAATTGCAGAGAATCTCAATATTGCTAAGACAGAAGAAGAAATCATGAAAATAGAAGAAGAAAAATCAAAAGAAATTCAAAATGAAAAAAGTAACGAAAAACTAAAAAGTGACAAAGTGGAAGTTTACTTTGACAAAGAATTAAACATCAGAGAATTGATAAACAGAGGATATGATAGCCTTCAAACGTCCGAAGTTGACTTCAGATCGTAAAAGAATTTTTTGACGCTTTGAATTTCGGAGTTGACAAAATAATTGACGATAGAACGAGGTTATCAAATTTACTCGCAGACAGAGATCAAACTATATCGAGTTATTCTGCAATGAAATCTGTTTTGGCCGAGGAAACTCAAAAAGTGTCAAATTTGAGAGGAATTTTGGCCAATCTACAAGTTAAGAATAAGGAATTAGAAAGCGAGCTCGAGAAAGAAAAAGAGAAAGGAAATGTTACGGGTTTACGACAAACGGCCAAAAATGTATTGAAATATTTAAGGTTAAAGAAACAAGAAAACCAAATTGGCACATCCGAAAACTCAAAAAAAGCAGAGGAAGAAGAGAAGTTTTTGAAGTATATTGGACAGACTAATGCAGCATCTGACAATTACTTGATAGAAACTATCGATAATCTATTAAATGACCCTTCTTGTACTGAATGCAGAAAATGCCAAGATTATGAGAGCCAATTTGTCAAGCTTTCGAGGATTTTAGGTACTTCTACAGTTATTGAAGAGGCACAGACCTTAGTCAACCGCTTGCATCAATCAGAAAAGACAGAAGGAAAGCTACAACAAGAAATTCAAGAATTGAAAAAAGAAAATTCTGAATTTTCAATGACGATCACAAAAATTTTACAACTATTCAATATTTCACAGTCTCTTTCTTCATTTACAAATCAGTCCGGAAACAATTATAGTAGTAATAATAGTGTTTCTGATGCAATATGTGGTGTTGTTGGTAAAGAAGTTGCGAAATTAACAGAAACAATCAGACATATTGAAGATGAAAGAAAAAGAGACAAAGTTTTAGTTTCAAAGCGATTGATTGACTACTTTGGTGTTAGAATTGATGATAATTTGCTCGCACAAATCGATGAAGTCAAATTGAAATTTAATCAAAACGAAAAAAGAATGTCAGAGCTCAGTAATTTCTGCGAAGACATAGAAAGAAGACCTTGTTTATTACTTGGTGTTGAAAAACCTAATAGAGCCATATTTGACAGCATCAGGTTTTTGTTTTCTTCTCTTGAAACGAGACAAAATCCATTGCAATCAACTGTTGACATTTTGCAACAAGAAATTTCTACTTCAGAGACAAATTTTGTTGATTGCGAAAGAAGTGCTGCAAGAATACTGAGAGAAAAATTACAAGATGTGTCTAACACTCCTTTGTCTGAAAGAATTTTCAGATTATCAAAGCAACTTCGCGCAATTGAATAAATCTATTTTGTTTATATTTGTTTTTTCAATCAATGCAAATTTTTATATATTTACTTTGTATTTGAAACAATTGTTTTTTATATTGATTTGTTCACACGAAAAATAGCAATATAAAGTTTATTGTTCCTAGGTAAAAAATACCAAAAAACTTGTGTCAGAAAAGTGAGAAAATAGGAGAAAATTTTCTGAATTGAAATATTTATGGGCAAGCTCTGTCTTCAATATCTTTTCCTGATTCTTTGATTGAAATCAAAACCTCGGGTATTGATTTATGTGGGCTTAAAATCGATAATTTAGAACTACCATCTTCTCTAAAAATTATAGGAGGTAATGCGTTCTCTTCAAATCAAATAAAAAAAGTGTCAATCGGTGAGAATATTGAATATATTGGAGATGGCGCATTCGGAGATAATCCAACATTAGAAAGTATCGATGTTTCTAGTAATAACACATACTACAGTAGCCTTGAAGGAATCTTATATAATAAAGCCTTGACTGAACTTTGCTTTTTACCCCCTTTAAATTCAAATAAAACTCTTGTAAATAGCGTTGAAATTTTACGGTATCGATCTTTAAATATGAAATTTAATTTTTTTGTTTTTCCACCAAGTGTTAAAAATATAGCATCTGGTGCTTTCTTTCGATTTGATGTAACTAATCTTTATATCACAGGAAATATTAATCGAATTGATGCTAATGATTGGTTTGGTCCAAAAGTTAAAAATTTGTTTTATTTCGGTAATCAATTTGTTAGGGGAGATTTCGCAATAAAAGCGGTTGAAAGAGTTTTTGTTTTCAATTATAACTATAGTACTTTTGCAGGAAAGTCTGTTATTAAAGCTGACAACAAATATCAAATAATGATACCTAATTCATGCCCAGTTATGAAGAATCTCCATAGTAATATTATGAGTATATCACCTTTCA
Source organism: Trichomonas vaginalis G3 (assembly GCF_026262505.1). NCBI lineage: Eukaryota > Parabasalia > Trichomonadida > Trichomonadidae > Trichomonas > Trichomonas vaginalis. Next base: position 18,183,161 of record NC_067205.1, read on the forward strand.
TTATTATCATTCTTGAGTAAAAAATGATTCTCTATTTGTTTGTACTATTTTAAATCAGAAATGTTACTAAATCATAACGTTTATTGTCTGATGCCTCATGAGGTGGCGTTTTTCCATTCTTGTCTATTTTATTATGAAATTCTCCTATATCTGCATGATGTCTAATATAATGATATCCAACATTTTGCTTAACAATCTATTTTATTTATCATTATTGAATGATGTGAAGAGGCTCCTTTTCATGATATATGAAATAAAGTCAGAAAGTTGTAAATATACCTTTAATGTTGTTAATAAAAATAATCTAGTATCTAGCTTTGGAGTTCGAAAAATTCTGAATTGAATATGCTTTAAGATTTTTTGATTTGTTGCAAACTTGAGGAATCCTAAAATCTCATCCAAATTAACAACTTTTGTACCTAATATTCAATAAAACTCTCATTCATAAAAATATTAAAATGCATCACATAATCTTAAACAATATATATTATAATTCAATTAACAAAACATAAATTTTATACTAATAAACAACAACAACATTTGTCTTCAGCTTCACAGGCTGTTGTATAAACAGCATCTGCTTTGCTGCTTTTAACAGCAATTAAAGGTGTAGGATCAATTTGATTGTACTGAGTTTGAGGTTCTGGATCAATTTTTTCAACTTCATGAACTGATGCTTCTGAAGATAATGAACTCCTTGGAAGAGACTCATTCTCGGTCGGAACAACCTTTAATATGTTATGATTCCAATCAAATGGATCCATCATATTAATATTATTGGCTCTCATGACTTCTTCAAGGAGTTTGTATATGTAGTTATAATCAGGAGTATCTTCGTAGTTCAATGTAGTAATATGACGCCAGATTAGTTGAAATTGAGGTGCAATTTCAGTTCCAAGTTCCATCAAATTGGTTGAAAGCTTTTTCTCTAGTATATCTGCTCTATTTTTTATGTTTCTCCATGGAAGTGGCTCAACAATTAAGTCAATACACATATAATACCAAGAAATCAAGTCATCACGCGGAGAAAGTTCTTGGTGTAAATGGGCATGTGGAGAAGCGAATATTGTAGTCCCTCGAAAGCCTGGATTTTGTCTTGGAGGTAACTGTTTTTTCGTCCATTTGTCAATAAAAACTCTGGATAGTCCAAAGTCAATAATTGCAATTGGATTCGATATTGATGTTCTAAGAAGTACATTAGAAGGTTTGACATCGCGATGAATAATTCCGGCGTGATGAAGTTGTTCTAGTCCTTGCATAACAATGTACATAGTGCGTATTCCAGTCGATAGAGATAGTTTATGTTCCGGAAGATTCTTTATAACATATGATAAGGATGGTCCGCACAATTCCATCACTAAAAACGTGTTATTTTGGGTTTTTCCGAATGTTATATACTTGGGAAAGAATGTAAATTTGCTTATTTTCCTCATGATGTATGCTTCTGTCTCTAAGACTTTTCTTTCTGAAGTTAAAGATTCAATTTTAATTGCGACAAATGTTCCATCTTCTGTGTTTCTGGCTGCATATATATCACCATATGAACCTTTTCCTAATAATGGTCCAATTTGATAAGGGCGAATGATCGCCCCAGTCAATGTCATTCTAAATAAACTTTTTTTGTGTTTTTTTGAAAACACAAAAAATTCTGATAATGTTGATAACAAAATCAGAACGATCTGGTTATTAGTATTAATGATTTTAACGAGAAGTTCATTTATCCAGAATCGTCAAATGAATTTTGAACTTCTCAATGCATGAACGGTTAAATTGATGAGTGTGGAGCGAGAAACTGACTGAATATGATGAGAGTATTAAGCTTGCTTTTTGTTGGGTATTGGTTGTTTGATTGATTCTCTGAAATCCGATTGATTGTTGGATTATTTTAGTCGAAATTGCTATCTTTCATGAATCATACAACAACTATTATTTAAATCTTATTAGATCTTAAAAATGCTTGATCGAAATTTCATTGACCATAATGAACAGAGGTTAGAATAAATCTGGCTAGATATATATCATGAGTGCATTGGCAAGTATCTTACGATTTATGGCGTTGTAAAAAAAGAGAGACCAAACCTGGAATGAGGTATGTAGAAAGCCAAAATCTGGAAGATAGTAAGAAAACAAGACAGTAGTTAAAACGATAATAGAAATTTACAAACAAAATCAAATAAAAGTAGGTCAAATTCAAAATTTGAAAAATCATTGGGAGATAACTACTCACACTTTTCCTCTTGAACATTCTTCTGGTTTCTGTAAATTGGGCAACGAATGTATGGCTTTCCGCTGGAAGTCCATAGCATTGGAAGAGATGTTTGAGAGACAGAGGTCGCGGCTTCAGCGATGTAGCTCTTTTGTACTGGAGTATGAATTTCGGATGAGGAAAAATCTGACTGGTGCTTGAAATAGGTCGAATAAACATTTCGAGCTCTCTTGAAGAGTTCCAAATGAGAAAACTGTATATCTGACATTCTGATGGCCTCTCGGCAAACGGATTCTTCTAAGGCTGTATTGTTTGGGTAGTTTATCTTTGGAGCGATATTGCGCTTGATTACGAACACGGTATCACCATCAGTTATTCCCAGCGCCCCAAGTGATATGTCTATGTGTAGTGCTAGCCTGTTTTTGATGAAATGGTATTCTGTGGAATTTGATTTGAGGAAATTATAATCAGAAAACACTTCTCTGAGTGATTGGCTTCGTTTCCCGGATACTGTTTGCTTTCTACCGTCCGAGCAAAGGATGTTGAACGTGATAAAAGAATCCATGATAAACCTAAACTTGACAAAATTTTGAATTCATTTGAGCTCTTCAAAATAAAAATTTCCCTTTCAATTCATACTTTTTAGAATATAATGATGGTCAGACATGGTTCGTTGTAATTATTAAAAAATTTTTAAAATTTACCGTTTTTTTATTTGTAAAAACCGTAATCGTTTTTTAAACTATAGATCTAAATGAAAGATAGTATTTTACCAGATTTTTCATTAAAGTTCGTTATCTTTTGAATGATGTAACAATGAAAAGTCCCTATCATGCTAGCCCGGCTATTTTAGAAAGAAAGAATATGATCTCCATGATAAAATGTATTTCATTATAGTTAATCTCATGTCCAACATCTGATTTGTTTAGGTACCTTCTATCAATGAATTCAAACTCTCAAGACAATGAAGTTTAGAAGATAATACTGAAATATCTCGGATTAAAATGAATTCCTACGTGTCATTATGAAAAATTTTTGATGAAAATATTTAACTGATTTATTATTTCTTTGATGAAATCAATATATCACTTCGTAAAATGCCTCTCCGAGCAAGTACAGTTGGTTTTTACTAGCATGTCCTATAACACCAAAGAACAAATATCTTCTCATCTCAAATAACTGTTCTTGATCTATACTATATATTTTATTATTGTATTATTAAATGTAATGAGATTGGCTCATATGAAATATGTATATCAGAGATTATTCCTAAAAAGATTCCGGATTTTAGCAATCTTAGATGCTATTAAGCAATATCAGTTCATTAGTTTGCTTTACACTATAACTAGATGTTCTCATCTATTAATTAAATGAAATCCAACTGTTTGATAAAACAATAAATGAAATATCATTAAAATGTTGTTCAATCAAATTTCAGAGTATAGTTATTCAAACAATGGGTAGTAATTGGAATCCTTAGATAATTTTTGTCAATTGGTAATTGCGATATATGAAAACATTGTAATTTAATGTTAGAAATAATTACAAGGAGATTGTAGTAATTAATATTATTATAGGACGATATTCTAATAAAAAATTTATTCGAATTGTTCGACTTTGAAATAAAAAAAATTGATAGGAAATCAAAGTTATTTCAAAATAAAAACATTAGTATATTTTAATGTATTTCAAATATATGTGAATATTTGCTCAACGATTTTTGAAATTTTCATTGAAAACTTAGTTGTAAAGTACACAAATCTGACCTAACGATGTTTGATTTTATCAATCGTTAAATTTTAGAAATTTTTGATTAATTGTTATATATTTGATGGCATTTAGAACTTCAAAAACGTTCGGCATATGAACCAAATCAAGTTTGAAAGGAAACGATGGTCAAAATTGAATGAATAAATAGCCAAAAAAATTGAAGCACAACAAATAATTTAAACCTACTCATTCTTATTACCTAAATGAACTCGAAATTTTTTGCTAATTCAGAAATTGATGCCTGATGTCCAAATTTGAATGCATTACCTCAAATTGAAAGTACTCTCAAATCAAGATTGAGAACTCAAAAAGCTACAATCATTTTTCTAGATGTTCACAAAGAACTCCTACGAGCCACTCATGCCATGCAACAACATGAATATGTTCAAGATCACAGTTACATCTCTCCCAACAAATAACTTCGATGGAAAGTGCTTCATTTACGTCGGTCCAGCCAAGAATAAAAGATCTCACGTCTTCGAGTTCGAATCCGGCAAGAGATCACAATCCAACCAATTCGAATTCTCTTATACTGATCCAAAGAGATCATCAATCTGCCTTACAATGGTCAATAGGAAATCTTTCTGGTCCGATGACAGAAAGCTTGGTGAAACAGAACTTCTCATTTCCGACTTCTCTACAGCAAAGCCAGAAGTTAAGGAAATTCAGCTCTCAAATAATGGTCCTAAGGTTCTCATCCGCACACAAAGAGTTGAAATGTATTAAAATTGTTTATGTTTATAGAGATTAAAGAATTGATAATCTATTGTTAATTACAATATCATATTTTGGCTGACTTTCATTAAGTGATCAATATAAATAATTATTCCCAAATATAGAAGGATGTAACTTTTTTGGTGATAATTTCTCAAATTTCAGATCGTTTATATAAGAAAATTAGAAGAATGAATTTCATCTATTCTTTGAGAAAGGGGAATAATAAATATATATGTATAAGAAATTGAATAGATGTAAAGCCTGCGTAGCATAGTGGTTATTGCGTGCGCCTTGTAAGCGCAAGGTCGCCGGTTCAACTCCGGTCGTAGGCAAAAATTTTTAATTAAAATTTTTGAATATATTCCCATTAAAGGTGCATTGTAATAGGCTTGGCACTCGCACTTTTTTCTTTGGTTTCGAGATATTTTTCGATAATTTTTATGATAATAGAATTATCGCATTTTTTTTCGATAGATTATGATAAACTATAGTGAAAACAGCAAGGGATAAACACTAATCTTGTGCTATTCTTCCTAGATACGCATGTATTTCCATTCCTTATGACTATATTGCATGTGATCAATGTTTTGTTATGTTAACTAACAACAGTTTGTAAATAATTTGTACTGCATTAGTATGTATGTTGATAACATAAGGAAAAATAGCAAAGTACGATTATGCCAAAAAAGTTAGAACGCCAGAAACTATCAGACTGTAAAAAAAAGGCTATACATCAATTAATTTAAATTTGTGATTTGAATTATAATGTAGTCCTAAGTATTAATTAATTCGATGTGAAAAATACTGTAAATTTTATCATATGATCGAAAATTAATTATATCATGCAATTGATATATTCTTAATTTTTTAATTAAAACCAAGTAGGTTTGATGAAAGCACGTTTGAAAATTAATTGAAAACTCTCTTCAAATGTATTGCTTTTATTATGTTTATTACCAATTGTTCACTCCACTGTTAATTAAAATACATTCAATGTTATTTAAAAAAAAAACAATTAACTTAAAAAGAAATTCATTCATTAAGTATTGCAGCTCATATGATATAAAATGTTTTCTATTCAATAATTTTCAACGTGATTCCATAAACTGCATTGTAATGGATATTATGGTTTAATAGGACTTAAATAATTACATGAAAACATGCATATTATCATTTATATTTTATTTTTTGTTTCTTTCAAAATTTTGAACCTTTCCTCTCAAAATTTCGTTGATTTTTTCATAATTAATGTTACAAATTTTCATACTATTGTATTCTGATTAAGTTTTCTTCGATTACAACATTAACCTCAAGTCAGGTAACTGTGACGCTGACACAGGTTGTCTCTTTCACACTCAAAAAAATGCTGAATCTGCATTTACATTTTTGCATATATTCGACTTACAAGATACAGATGTAGTTAAATACAGTCTATCAGATAACTGGGTTGTTGATATTAATGATCCTTCATGGCTTCAATCTACAGAACAACAAAGGAAAACTATATTTTATTCATCAGGCCAAGTTTTTGTTCGCGTTATTCCTCAAACGGCGAGAAGTATATATGCTAGAGGTGGAGCCTCAAACCCCACAATGTGTCCTGATGGAACTTATATATTGTCTACGATAGCATTTGATGGGTCGTTATCGATTTTGTAATTTAATCGTTATCGTTATCGATTTTGTAATTTAATCGTTATCGTTATCGATTTTGTAATTTAATCGTTATCGTCTTTTTCTAAACGTGCATTTTGGAACTAAATCGCATATAACTTTAAAATGACTTAATATTTAAAGGTTTATGTGGTAAATATCAACGAAATGTAATATTAATATGTGCACCATATATGAATTACAGACATTTGAGCAATTCGAAATTTCATCGCGTTATATATTCATTTAAATTCGATCAAATCAACATTGCAATTATAAAACCATTACACATCCAGTCAATATTTTTCAATTTCATGCGAATTATATCATTATTACACATTTTAAAATGGCGAAATATAGTCCAAAAAATAAACTTCGTTTTAAATTCAATTCTCACACATATTCGGATTAAATCATATGTGACTCATATGATCATATATCTCATTTGAGGTCTAAAAAATGATTTACCGAGAAAACTTGCATTCGAACTAAAATTTACTAAATTTAATCAAATTGGTTTACAAACGTAAAGTTTATGCCAAATATTTACGTTTGTAAACTAATTGAGTAAATTTATAGCACTTTTTTTCTCGATGCAATAATTTGAACTACGAGTTTACCAAATTAGTTTACAAATGTAAAGTTTATGCCAAATATTTACGTTTGTAAACTAATTGAGTAAATTTATAGCACTTTTTTTCTCGATGCAATAATTTGAACTACGAGTTTACCAAATTAGTTTACAAATGTAAAGTTTATGCCAAATATTTACGTTTGTAAACTAATTGAGTAAATTTATAGCACTTTTTTCTCGATGCAATAATTTGAACGACAAGTTAATGTAATTAGTGTTCTCATGTTTACAATTCAATATGTCTATGCATATGATATATGCAAATTCTATAAATAAAATATTATTAAATAAAATTCTTTTCAATTCCTTAAAAATAGCGTTTCTTTTGAATAAAAAATGATTTTTAACTAATTTTAGGACTCTTTCTATTTCAAAAAAATACCCGAATTTAATTTTCTGATGCAAAATTTATGCTTTTTATCATGAAATTCTTTTTTTCAAAATTTTTTTGGATTTTTTTCCATTTTGAATATAGTTAATTTTACTTTATTTCACATTCTATTAAGAAATACTTAGGCCAATCTATGGCAGTCCCAACGGGAACCGCGGTAATTTACCGAGGTTTCCGCACACCGGTTCCTTTTTTAAGGAATTTTTAGATTAAAAAATATGCTTTGTAAATCATTTTTTGTAAATCGGCAAAAATTTGGAAATATTCTGACGACAATAAATCTGGGAATAGTATTTTAAATACGAGAACAACCTATTTAAAAGTGTTTCGCTCGATTTTGTATAATTTCAAATTTTCGCATATAGCTTTCCGTGAATTACCGTGATTTTACCGCCACATCAATAGTTTACGACACTTTTTCCGTAAATTGAGTAGTTTACTGCACTTTTTCCGTAAAATTGAGTTACGGGAATCCGTAAGATTACCGTACCTCACTTCTAGTTGAAAATAGCATTAGTATATAATAAATAGATATATTATTCATATTTTTGATTTTGAATTACGGAAAAAGTGAGTTCAGAACTTCCAATTATTATTTGATTAATTATGTTAAAAATACTATAAGGAATTAAAATACATAATGTTGAAATTTGAATTACGGAAAAAGTGAGGGTGAAAGTGAAGTGAAAAAGTAAGATATTTTTTGTTGAAATAATCATAGTTGTACAATTTTGAAACTATATGTAAAGCTATAAATTGAATAAATTCAAAAACAAAAATTGTTTATTCTTATTAATAAATTTATATTAATCAATATTTGAACAACCCGTAATTAAAATTGAATTCCTCTTAAAATTTAATCCATACGTTAATTTTTAATTTGCTCGGCGAATGCCGAGCTTCCCTACTTCTCTTGTCATTCCTTCAAAAACTCTAATCTCATCGCACTTACAAACATCATGATTTGATGTATTGTCGAGAAATCTTAGACTTGTTTGTCATTTGATTATAGCATTTGAAAGTCATCTCGAAAATCGATTAACAAGACAATTTCCCAAACATCTACATACAAGTAGATGATGGTAAACCCATTAGAGTTGTTTTGCTATGATTCCTCCAATCTTATGATGAGAAAAATCATATCAAAACAGCTCTAATCGAACATTCTACACAGCTTAGCATCCAGCTAGTTCCAAGTAATGCGATTACAACATCAACGGCCAAAGCCTTTCAGAGTCCTTTAATCATTTCTTCTCATCTCAATGTGAAGTGGCCCCAAACGAACTACAAGCTGACGTTACAACGCATTACAACCCGGTTAATACGAGCATATACATTAGAGCTGCTTTGTTATGATCTCCCTCATCAATTGATGAGAGATCTCATTATGAAGCAGCTCCAATCGAACTAAAAACCTACATACAAATGAGTGAAAACAAATTCATTAGAGTTGTTTTGCTTTGATTTCTCTCATCAGAAGATGAGAGATACCAGAACAAAACAACTCTAATCAAACTTTCTACACAACTCAGCACAGTATCAATGCAAAGTAATGCGTCTGTATCGTTAACAAGCAAAGTTGTTTCGGGTCCTTCCATTTTGGAAGAATTCGGAACAACTTTGCGAATTGATAGTGTAAACCCATATACATGAAAGCGTGCATGCATAAAGACAGGTATTGTCAGCAATGACTACCTGCCCAGCTATGAGTGATCAGAGAATTACCATCTCAGGCTTTTTGAGAACGTTTCAGCCAGGACCCTCGTATGTTGACTGTGAGAAAGGCATCCTTTATCTGAAATAGATGCTTTTCCAACAATCAAATTCGAAGATCTTCGACGTTGTTGTAAAAAGAGAAGGAGAAGGAAAGAAGAGGAAGGAGAGGAAGAAGGAAAGGAAAAGAAGAAGAAGAAAAAAGAAAAAAAGAAGGACATATTAAATATAATGCGCACTTAATAGTGCCGAGGCGGCGGAGCCGCCGAGGCGCGATTTTTTTGACCCTATATTACCGCACGGCAATGTTTTTCTCGATTTTGTACAGCCCTAGGCCAATCCCTGTGGGACCCAGTGGCAACTTTCCATGGAAACCACTCAGTGGGAACATTTTTTATTTTTGACGGAAAAAATTCTAAATATTTTTTTTCATTTTTTGATTTTTGAATTTTTTTTTGGAATTAGAGAATAAAATTTAAAGCGATAGATATGCTTGATTATTCAAGATATTGATATTAAATCAGAAATCAATGGTAAATAAAGAGTTTTATAAAAACTTACCACGTCGTAAGATGAAGTGACCACAAATTGAGTTGTGGTACATAAAAATTACCACAAAATTGAGAACTTTTCCCACAAATTGAGAATTTTTACCATAAAATGAACGATGGATATCCACGAAAGTTACCACAACTCACTTCTCGCGCAAAATATGTTTAATATTACATATTAAATACATTTATCAACATTAATTATTTTGAATTGTGGTAAAACGATATGTCACATATTTTTTTATAAAAATTTGTAAAAATGTTTATTTTAATTTATATAATTAAATATTAAAATTTTAAATTTTGAAATAAAATAAATTAAATTCGTCCGTTATCTTTAATTCGCTTGGCGAATGCCGAGCTTACGTACTCATGTATTCCTTCTTGTTACAACTCAAACAAGAACATCACCTTTAACATATTATCAAGAAGCCCACTATAAACTTTTCATTTGATGAGTTTTGAATCGCGAGCTTCTTGATAGTCAAACTACGCACCAGCACTACAACTTCTTTCACCCGAACTAATACAAATTTACACATTGGAGCTGCTTTGCTCTGAGAACTCTCATCGATTGATGACAGATCTCAGAGTAAAGCAGTTCCAATCGAACTACACACAAGCACTGCTTCTTACAGCAACCCAATCAATACGCACATATACATTGGAGCTGCCTCACTCTGAGAACTCTCTTCATTTGATGAGAGATCTCAGAGTGAGGCAGCTCCAATCGAACTACATACAGACATTACCGCTAACCATAACCCAATCAATGTACGTATTTACATTGAAGCTACTTTACTATTATTTCTCTCATCAATTGATGAGAGATTTCAAAGTAAAGCAGCTCCAAAAAGAAAGTGAGAAGAAAAGAAGGAAAAAGAGAAGGAAAAAAAGAAGGAGAGAGAAAGAGGTAAAGAGAAAAAGAAAAAAGGACATATTAAATATGATATGCTGTTTTTAGTGCCGAGGCGGCGAAGCCACCGGAGCACGATTTTTTTGGTCTCTTCCTTCCACGTGGTAAGCCTTTTTAAAAGTTTGGACAGGCCTAGAAATACTATATATATGTAGATTGAATTCTTTTATTTTGGCACTTTTTATTTTTTTAATGTTTTTTTCTCCAACACACAGCCCCCAATTCAAATCAAGCATTTACCAACGTAAAATACCGGTATTCCAATCAATAAGAGGACAGTTCTGTCAAGACCCTTCCTGATTTGAAGGAACTTGAAAGAACTGCTCTTTAACCGACTTCAAATAAGAAAATTTCACTCATATTATCATGTTAACATCGAAACTACTGCCATTTAGAGAGCAGTTCTTTCAAGATCTTCGAAGATTTGGAAGATCTTGAAAGAACTACTCTTAAAATGGCAGTAATTACCGTAACTTTCTACTTGATAGTAACAATACCGAAGCTACAGCCATTTAGAGGGCAGTTCTTTCAAGATCTTCCAAATCTTCGAAGATCTTGAAAGAGCTACTCTTAAAATGGCAGTAATTACCGTAACTTTCTACTTGATAGTAACAATACCGAAGCTACAGCCATTTAGAGGGCAGTTCTTCCAAGATCTTCCAAATCTTCGAAGATCTTGAAAGAACTACTCTTAAAATGGCTGTATTGCGAGAGGGTTTGATTTTTCGTTTATTAAAATTGTATTCTATGATATAATTTAATTCAAGATTTGTATTTCTGTTATTTTTGTGATATCATTCAAGTATATATATCAGAATATGCACATAATGATACCACATATACTTAAACTATACGTATTTAAATCTTAGCGATCAATATAATTTTTTTTTGTAATATCGAATAAAAGTTTGTTTTCGCATTTCCGTTTTATTTGACTACATGAAGATAAGAATTCTTGAGAACGATTTTAAATAAATTGCCAAATTGAAGAATTCGATATATGATGATATTCACTGATTTCTGCCAAACTTGTAGGAATGAATCCATTTAGAATAAAAACGATTTGTGCATTGGAAGCTCAGAACAAGTTATGTTCATTATCCCAATATGAAGAAAATGCACGTTTAGAAAAAGACGATAACGATTAAATTACAAAATCGATAACGATAACGATTAAATTACAAAATCGATAACGACCCGCATTTGATTTACAATCTTTTGTTTCTTCAAATAGTATTACATTTCCATCAACTTTTTGCTTAATATATCCATATAAGACAATGGAAGTGACAATTCAAAACACGCTTAATAAAGATACAGATTCTCTTAAATATATGGTCGACAATAGCTACTTTGAATATATAACAGACACAATTACTGTAGAGGCATATGATAATGGTACTCGTAATAACCATACAGTATATCTTATTCTCAATATTGCTTCATCAACTCCAACAAGAACTTTACAATTTGCAGCAGAGTCTTATTCTCAAGATTTTGAAGGAGCGAAATTTGTTTTTGATAGCAAAAACATGGCAGTTGATAATAACCCAACAGAACCAGATGTCCAGCCCATAGAAACAAGCACTCCAACGCCATCGCCTTCATCATCATCTTCATCGTCAAGTTCATCGTCATCATCGTCATCATCAACGTCTTCTCCATCATCAACTACATCATCTACTTCATCTTCCTCTTCGACATCTTCATCAAAATCTCCGGCCACATCTCGGCCAACAATTTCTACAGATAATCCAAGTACTCCTGTAGAAACACCATCGGCTACATGGGACGGAGAATGGGAAGATCCAGAAAATGTAATTATTAGAGGAGATGATATTCCCGAGATTGCAGAGACGCATCCGCCAATACAGACCAAATATATAAAGACAAAAGTTCCAAAAGTTACGAAAGTCGTGAACATTTCGACAGGTACGATTCTTGCTATCGTTGTTGTAATTCTTTCTGTGATAAACATTGTTAGATCATCCAGAAAGTTGTATAGATTAGCAAGTAATAACGATTTTGAAGGTGAAGCCGACGATCTTTCATGGAGTTTCACTTATAGTACTGATGTTTCGACAGAATCCAATGATCCATTTATTGTATCATAATTTTATATATTGTTATATTGTTTGTTTGAAATAATTTTATAAATATATTTTTATGTTTGTTTGTTGTTTGAAATAGGTATTGTTTTTATTGTTTTGATGGCTTTTTTGATTGGATTAGGAATAATGTTATGGCTGCGTAGACTTTAAAATGAAAAATTTTATTTCTAAACAAAAACTGATAATAGGCATTGTCCGTATATTAATTTGATCTTGGTTAATATTTGTATGAGCATATTCTTTATATTGGTCATCAACCCATTTGACCGTGTTTATTAGAACTGAAAAAGCATCATGGTATTTAAATTTTTTAACATTTTGATTAAACATGCCTTTGCATTCTGAAGATTAGTGATAACTATCCCTAAATCAATTTTTTTAAGGCAATTGTTTGAAATTCTATGATTTTGACAGGACAATTAGCAGATTTGGCAGATTAAAGTTATTAGCATGAGTATCAGCATTTCATTTAATTTGGTCTTGGATAAAACATCAAATTGAGAGGTTGTGTCAGACCATCTATACTATCAAAAAATAATTATTAGAGAATTTATTCATTATTTCTTGTATTTATTGATTGTTTATCATAAAAAATTTATGGCAATTATAAAAAATTTTCGAATCGCTGTAATTAAATAGTGTATTAGAATGGCATAGATCAAATGATTATGTTTTGGTAAGCATTTTATTAATTGAATTAGGATAAAATGTCAAATGAATTTTATTATTGCATAAATATAATTTAAAAATCTTGTTTTCTAATTTGGCTGCCAAAAATTTTCGATAAAAACTATTCAATCATGATTTTGAAATATTCAATACTTTTAGCCAAGTCATTTCATTTTTCAAGATGTCTTTTGATTCATATTTTCCAGGAGGTGTTATCCTTGATGTTAGAGCTAATGATGAATGGGATGCTGGCCACATCGAAGGAGCAATTCACATTCCATCTTACGAAGTAGAGTCCCGTATCACAGACGAAATTCCAGACAAGAAGACACCAATTAACATACATTGTGCTGCTGGTGGCCGTGCTGGCGAAGCAAAGAATACCCTTTTAGCTATGGGTTACCAAAACGTTGCAAACATTGGAGGCTATGAAGATGCCCAAAAATTGTCTAAAGAAAATCATTAATAAATATGCGTTTATTGATTATATACTCTATATTTGAATTATAAAGATAAGAAAATAACAAATTATGTTCAATAGTTTATAATAATTGTGAAAATTTCACGTTGTGATGAAGAATCCTATGTTAAATTCATTGGAATAATAATGATTTAATAATAATATCTAATCAAAGACTGTCAGTTTAATTGACAGATGAAAAACCATAATATCCATATGATTTTCATCTAAAATGTGTTAAGAATATATCATTAAACTTATCATTTTTTACTATATTAACACCAAATTACAGGTAAAAAATGCAATTTTTGGCATATTACTTAACAAAAGTGTAGCAAATCCAAAATTAGTTGATTCTATCGATTTCGTAAATTTGATTCAATAGAAAATGATTTAAAAATATACAGGTTTGTGACAGTTACTTCAATTTTTTTCCCCGATTTTTTTTATTTTTATTTTTTATTTCTTATCTCAGTTTCATAGATACTGTCATGATTTTAAAAAATTGAGAATTGTTTTAAATTGAAGAATGGTTCTCAATTTGATATTTCTTTATTGGGCCAATCATATTACAAGACACTTCCAACTGTATACATTCCAAATACAAGCACAATACGCAATTAAGAAATGATGACGGTCGTCTGTAAACCCATTTTCAAAACTGTTTAAGGGTGGCGGAAAGTGATGTGACCGAATAACATAAAGTGAAAATAACTAAATAAATATTTGAAATTCTTTTGTTATTGTAGCATAACTAAATAGTATATATAAACAAGTCTTTACTACAAAGTTTGTAGAGTCTGAGGTCTTTATCTGGTAGAGAAATAATGAATGAAAAAAATGAATTTTCAACTGTATCTCGTCTCTGGTTATTGAATTAATATCAAAAATACTTAAGGTATGCAATATAGGTACATAAATCTATCTTTTCTATTGAGCAAAATACGTATCTATTAAATTCGTCCAAGATGCAATAATTGATGAGATCTGGAACTACTTATCAAATTTGCACAAAATCAATGTATGAGAATAAATAACATATAAATACCAATTACTTCCGATACTTTTCGTTACAATTTGCTCCCATTCAGAGTTTAATTAGATTTGTATCTTGTCTTTCAATATAAGATAAGGAGTCTTTCTTTATATTTAAATATATATAAGCTATTGTTATCTATATTTTCTATTGAGTAAATTTTGTGTTTAAAGCTCCAATCATGAGATATTTAAAGTTTTTTACCCCTATCAAACGCATAATTCACATATTTATCATAGGAGGGAAAACCAAAAGCTCTCATATATGATAATGAAATTATGGCACACATATACTCCTACAAATGAGTTTTGTATCCATATAATTTTTACCAAAAGATATCAAAAATATGACGAGATAATAGCATTTTATTTTTGGTCATTCACTTCACTTTCCGCCACCCTTAAAAAAAATCATCAATTTGGAGAAAATAATTTATTTATTAGATCATAATACCATATCTAGTCATAATTTTATAATCAGTAAATTTTCAAATTAACACTAATTGTTAATTTTTAGCACGATAAAATTAAAGCTTTGAAACAGTATTGAAAAGGACTTATTCAAAATATAATTTATCATAAATGATGTGACAATAAGCTGAAATATAATTTTGATGCAACTTTTTTATTTATTTTAACTTTGAAAAGATTACACACAAAAATTTGAATTTATAGAAAAGATCGATTGCATAAGAAATACTTATTAATGTATGCAAAATATAAATTTATAGTTTTTGATATCAGATGTATTTTCAATGAGATTTTATAAATTTATTCATCACTAAGTACAATAGGATTTACTATTAAAAATCAATCAACATCACATTTTTTTGCATGTCATGTTTTCCATTCAATTATTCAAAGCATTAAAATGAATGCACGAGATGAAAGCTATGTAAAAATGAAAAACTATCAGTTTAAGGATGTTCTTGGCTGGGGACAAAGCGATGTAGTGTATTTGATATATGATCCTGCATTCCAACGAGATTTTGCTTTAAAAGTGATGCTTCAAACAAAATTCAATAAGAACGAGATTGATGTTATGAAAGATGTTGATCATCCATACATTATCAGACTCTATAACTATGAATACTATGAAGATGCTGTCTATCTTTTAATGGAATTCTGTCCACAATCATTGGAAAAAGCCATTAAAAGAAGAAATATCAGTGATTCTAAAACAACACTTAAGTATTGCATGGGAATTGTAAATGCAATCAAAGCTTGCCATAGATACAATGTTGCTCATCTTGATATTAAACCAGCTAACTTCTTAATTGACCAGTATGATCGTATACGCGTTTGCGATTTTGGATTAAGCTCCATTAACAAAGCTATAGGCGATTGCTGCCATGTAAACAGGCAGTTTGCAGGGTCCGTACCATTCATGGCTCCGGAAATTTTGGAAATGAAACCATATGATCCTTTTAAAGCCGATATTTGGGCTGTTGGAGTCACCTTATATTTCATTGCCACAGGAAAATTTCCTTGGGATGGTTTAACAAAAGAAGAAATGTGCGAAAACTTAATGAAAAACGATCCAAATCTTGATCTTATTGATAATAAAGATCTGGCTGCAGCTATCGGTGATTGCTTAGAAAAAGATCCATCAAAAAGGCCAACAATTTTTGATCTCGGCCACTATCCTGTATTTAAAGAAGCCGCATCATGCACACATTGCACTGTACGCAAAAATACATTTCTTCCATTAAGGAAATACCTCTCACCATCTACATTAATCATCAAACCTAAGATGAATCGTGGAAAGCTGCAAATTTCTATATAATATTATTTTGTTTTTGTTAATCATGCTAAATGTTATTGTTTAAAATCATTAAAAAGTCTAATTTTTAATCTTGCAATGCAATTCTACGAGGTTTTAGCCATTAAAGCTAATTTAATCACATTAGGACATAACAACACGAAGCATGCATGCAATGCTTGATTTAAATTGGATTAAATCAATTTTATTATTCAAACTATAATAGATCTAAGCGAGCTTAACTAATTTGAAATTACACACTCTTATAAATGAAGATTTCCGGCTCATTTTATAATTTTATCATAGTTTTGAAATGAGATATAAAAAATTTTAAAAGTATAGTGATTTTTATAGATAGATATATAATATTTTATGCTCTAAAAACAAGATAATATTATTATTCTTAGATATTCTTGAAAATTATGACATGATTTCCGAATTTTAAGCAACAACTGTAAAGTATGCTGTTCCCATTCTCTTAAGAGTAACATCGAAAGTTCCATTATCTGAAACTTGATATTGCTCTTTCGGATTCATGATATTCATAATTTCCTTATGATCGCACATGTAGTTGACAGTGGATTCATTTTGTCCGATATTGAACATGGTGATGACCTTGTTTCCTGTTTCATCATCATATTTGTAATTGACAAGGATATCGCCTTGGATTGTAACTGAATCTCTTCCTCTGTATAAAGCAGGATTCTCATTTCTGAACTTCATCAATTTCTTGACGAATTGAATGAGATCTCTCTGTCTAGAATCGAACTTAGAGATATTACCATTAGTTCTAGAGCAATTGTCACTAGCGATATATTTACCGCAAGAATTATCACCGAACCAATTGAGTGTAACATCTCCATATTCTTCTCCGTAGTAGACAGTAATTGGACCTGAGTAGGCTGCAAGAACTGAGAAAGCAAGTTTGTGGATATCCCAGTAGATCTTTGAACTCTCATCACTTTTATGTCTTGAGCGAATGAGGTTTCCGAGTCTCCACAAATCATGGTTACCAATGAACATGTTTGGAATGGAGTTGTCGTAATATCCTTTGTTCTGTGGTGTATTGAAAACATAGGATAATCTGTCGACACCACCTGTTGTTCCATCTTCACATTGAGCTATTGATGCAACCAATGAATATCTTGCTGGGAAGTCGAATGCAGATAAGAGACCATCATCTTTGTATGTTGTTTCTTTTATTTCATCAACACCAGCCCAATGTTCACCAACAATGTAACCGAGAGTTCCCCATTTCTTTCCTTCTTCTCTTCTCTTTGTGCATAACTTTTCGAAGAAAACTTTGATATCGTGCATGTAATTGTGACCATCCTGGTTAAGCTGATAACACTGATCCAATCTCCAACCATCAACTTCAAAGTTCTCTGTCCAGTATTGGATGACTTCAAGGCAGAAATCGAGAGATTCAGGGAACTTTGCAACTTCATCTGTTGGCTTGAGTCCTGATGGAGAGTTCTTCTTGACTTTTCCGTTATGGCCGAAGGCAACATCAAGGATGACGTAGATTCCACGTTCATGGCAAGCATCTACTAATCTCTTGAAAGCTTGGTCGCCTCCGAAGTGCTTGTCGACCTTGAAGTAGTCATTGCAAAAGTATCCTGTTGACTGTAATCTCTTTCCTTTGTAGCTGTAGTTACTATCGAAGATTGGTGTAATCCAGAGAGCATTCATGTTAAGAGACTTGATATAGTCAAGAGCGTTGTTGATGCCATCTAAGTCTCCTCTGTGGTGACTTGGTCCATAACCACAGCCATAGCCTCCGAAGAACCACTTGGAAGCTTGGAAGGAAGAAACCATGACTTGGTAGATTCGAAGTTTGTAGAACTCAGAGACATCTATCTTGGGTTCGATGTCATCGAGGTTCATGAATCCTTGAGCATAATTATTATTAGCTTGAATAGGTACGCTTTGGAAAATTCCCATTAGAAAAAATGATTTTTGATGTCTCTCAATTTTTCTGAGATGCATGACAATGATTCAAATTTATATGATTTCTACTTGAAATTATGGCTTAATTCAAGGAAATCAGCATTTCATGAATAAAAATTTCATTGATTTTATAAAATTTCAATGCAAAATCATCAAGATTGAATGAATTCAGAGGATTTGGAATTTTTGAGAGGATATCAGGTCATGCAGATTTGATTGTAAATAACCCAAATATGAGTACCATAAAACACATATTTTTCATTCAGAGCATATCAAAGAACTGAGCTCTTTTGAGTACAAATTTTGAGAAGTTTCCTATTAAAATTTGGGAACCTTATAAATATTAAATAATAAAGGATTACGGTTTGTTTTATAATAATTTAATAAAAAATTTTGTCACTTTTTAAAATTTTATTTTTTCAGAGCATTTTTGGTTTCTCACCCCTTGTAAGTATATTACTATAAATGATACAAAACACAAAATTTAATCATAACTTTTTGCTTTTATATATAAAGGGCCACAAACGCTCACAATTTTTTGATCGTTTTTTATTTTATAATAATTATTCAAATATCCGAAATAATATGTTCACAATAAACATCAACTATCATGCTTGGATAATATATAAAAATTATTCAATTTGTAAGCTAATTAAACTCAATTTTTATACATATGTTTATATTGAACTAACCTAGATACTCATATACACTGGAAGAAGGATAAAATGATATATTTCGGAGGAATATATCATTTTCCAAATCATTATTTCAAAACATAGTGTTCTCAATACTTGTTTAGAAACAAAAACTTTTACTAGTTCATATAAAAGATAATCAAAGGAGATACGATATTCATCTTGAAAGGAATAAAATATAAATTATTGTTTTTACAAGAGCGAATCAAAAAATTATTTGGAGGAACGTCACATCTATCAATATTAATAACAGTATTCTTTGCATCTCCTAAAATAGAGGACGAATAGTTTTTGGAAACAAAAATATATTGTGGAGGAGTATATGCATAGTTTCCTCTAAAAATTGTTTTTCCATCAGTGAATGATAAGTTTCCACAATAACAGAATGCAACAATTTTTGTATACTCGAAACATGCAAAACCAATTATTTGAACTGAGGAAGGAATTACTATTTGCTGAATGCTATATGAACTCCAAAAGGCTCCTTCAGATATTTCTTCAAGTTCTGAGTCGAGGGCAAACCTAACTTCGGAAAGATTATAATCGAGATATAAATACAGAGTGAATAAGTTGGCTGCCTAAGAATGCATTTTTTGAAATGTTTGTTAATTTGATTCCATTAATGAGTGACGGAAGTACAACTTCTGAAAGATTTAGCTGACTTCCAGTAGATAGAATAGCGTAATCTTCATTAAGTATATATTTAATTCCTTGCTCATCAAAAAAGGAGCCCAAAAACTACCTTAGTGGTTAAAAATTTTAAAGTTCATCCTCATCGAGTAATTAAGCTATTCATTGCCACCGGGAAGTTAGAAACCAGTGTCATGAACAATAGCAATTTTAGCCCGATGCAGTCAAGTTATATCATCATCTTTTCTTGTTTATGATGAATTTTCTTGTGGTGATTTTTTCGAATGGATTTTTGCGGACATTTAAAAATGTGCATTTTGATAGATTTGAATCCATAATTGATATTTTCGAAATTAAAATAATAATGAAATTTATTTTAATGAATATTAAATTTGTCAGTTTTCGAAATTTATTTTTTTTATGTCAACAGTACAAAGTGAAAATGAAAACGCACAAAACGAACTCCATGAAATCAGACACGGTGTAAATCAAGTAGAAGAGGATATTGCTGAATTAAGGCGTCAGATGAAAAATCATCCAAAAAAGAATAAAACAAGCACTAAAACTGATACATTATCTCAACTAGATTCGTCACCTCAACAACAGATCGAAGATACAAATCGTAGATTAGACAACATTGAAAAACAAATTAATGAAATAAAAGATGAATCGTCTAAAAAACATAAAAAATCCAAGAAGCAACAGAATGAAGAAATTTTGCAGATGATTAGAGAACTTAAGGCTAAAGTTAGTGAATTGGAAGCCAAAATACCAGAACAAAAGCAGCCAAAGGTTTACCAAGCATTTGTTGAGATACCGTCTACACCGGGTGTTGTCCAGCTTTGTTTGAAACATTAAAATACTTTTGAATAAAATGTTATCATGAAATTCAATATACTAATTCACCATTTTTTGATTCTACTAAAATATTAATTATTTTCCTTCCTTTTAACATTTTCATAAATTCCGCATAATCAGATAATAATTTAAATATATATTTATATCGGACTAAATTCAAACAGGAAGTTAATTTCCTTCAGATCATATGACTTAAATTTGATCTAAAATTAGTAATATTAATATAATTTGATGTTATGTGTTTAGATTTCAAACAATGAAAAGAAGTAATAATAAAAAAACTAAGATGGTTATACATTAATTGGTGTTTCTGCAACTGGTGCAACAACTTCAGAAGTCTTTTTGTTTCTAATTTCATCAATTTTTCTTCTTGTTGATAATTGATCATATTCTTCTGAATCAATAATAGCTGCTGTATCATTTTCCCATTGTTCTTCTGCATCATCACAAGGATAACATGTATGACAGCAGAGAGAAATTGCAATAAAAGGCGCCAATGCAATGAATGCTATTCCTTGAATAAAAACATAAATCCAGCAACAACGTAACATATCTGAATCACATTCCTTGCAGCACTGGAAGCAATATCTGTTTAACCTAGCGCAGCACCATTGTTTGTATTTATGGTCATCATAGTTTTCCATAGAATGCAAATACCATCGAAATTCTCCACAGCAATCACATGATTCAGAATTGTTGCATTTCTCCTTACTGCAGCAATGTGAACAGCATGTCTTATACCAAAAAGATGAGCACCAACTTATCATATCGTAAAATATGCAGCAATCATCACAAAGCTCGTCACACCATTGACAACAAGCACAGCAATTGCATTCATAACAAAATTGACAATCAATTCCTGCTCTGTAGCATCGATTTGGATGGACACACTTGATGATGAAAACAATTATTCAAGGGATACAAATATAAGCTACTACGCCTGCAATAACAATTTCTTTAACAGGAATCTTTGTATCCGATTGTGATTTCCTATCGATATTGAAAAATGAAACTTGTTTTGGATTCGAGAAATCTACTATGCATTCAAATATATTTTTCTGCTCTTTATTTGTTGATTCTTCATCTGATAAATAATTATTTATATTAGTTAATATTTTTTCAGTATTAATAAGTTCGATACGATTTGTGACCTGAGGATCCATTGGTTGTTTATGAACTTCGCTTGGATTTGAATCACTAACAATATGCTTTTTTATTTTACTTTCTTTCATAATAATTTCATTAGATCCGGCTGTGGATGTGATTATTGAATGTTGATCTGCTATATATTTCGATAATATATTAAATTCTAAAATTTCTTGAGAATCTTCCGATGCGTGGAAAGATAATGACTTTACTACATTCTTCACTGCTATTCCAGGCCTGTTGATATCGATTTCGTTATCGAAATCTGGATATTCAACATTATTAATTGCTTTGAGTTTCAAAAAAGTATTTTTTGAATGAATTAAGGGCCTTACGATCATAACTTTTTGATGTTTTTTAGGTTGTAAACCATTTGATTGAATATTTTCTTGATAACGGATATTGAATACAAAATCTTTTACTTGTGATAAATCTATTGAGATTTTAGAAAGAGAATTATCATTTAGTGTTGTAGCAACATCATATCCTTTAATATTTATTGCCAGAACTGATAAAATAGTAAGCATGACTATCAGTTTTCTAAAAAAAGAAAAAACGACAGAAAAAATTGTGAGAAAGCAATAAAAATTTCAAAATAGTGAAATAATGATTATCATCGTGCATTTAGTTTTATCACATAAAAAGTGGATAGTTTACAAAATTTTATTGGGCAATATTCTTTATGTTTCAGACAAGCATGTCATGAAGCTTTTTGTTAGAATGAATTAAATAAAGTGTAATAAACTGTAGGGTGAATGTATAAACATGCAACAATTCTTTAGGTAAGAAATCAAATTTGATATAATATAATTTCGGGACTCAGTTGGCTAGGCTTGCCCGATGGGCAAGCCTAGCCAACTTCGTCAAAATAAATCTATTATGATTATAGGAAATGAGTTTATACAAATAAATTTAAATGCAAGTGATTATTATATAAAATAGAAGATAGACTTTTAGCTAAATTGAAGTAATTTAGAGAATAATTTGAGATTTTAGAGGTTTTTCAAATGAAAGCAAAGAATTTATTAAGAATTTGTTGTGAAATGAATACACTTCGGTAAGGCATTAGATTGCGTGATAATTGACAAAATCAATAAATTCCCAGATTGTGGGTTGTTTTTATTATAAATAGTCAAATTTTCTGCATGCAAAGATTAGTTTATGTTCAGTAGTCGAAACTTTTGAATGTTTTTATGAGATATTTGAGAAAATTGTCTAAAACAGATTAAATAACGTTTTTAAGATATATCACCAATTGAAGTACAATAAAACAATTTATCAAACTATAATTCAGTAGGTTATAACCAAATCAAAAAAAATTATTCCTGAAAAGCTTAAATTATTGATGAAATTGTCAACTTATTGAAATATAAATATATTTTTATGTGCTTATTGAATATCTAATTAAATCATAAGTGCACGTTTAGAATAAAAAGATTTGAAGAAGAACATCACTAATATGACCGCACAAACTTAATCAATGTCAGGAATGCCCACAACCATCAGTTCTATAACATATCCGCATCGAAAAATCTGCTGCAAGCTGAAATTTATTACAAAATTTCCAATGGCCAGGGAACCAAGCCAAAATTATTGGGACACTGATTATTATTATCATAACCCGTCTTATCTCTTAGCCAATAAGGAGAGTAATTGCTTATTTTTTACAAGAAATTATTTAAAAATTGGCGTACCGGCTTATTTTTAAGTTGATTCGTAATTACATCTAATACATATTGCAAATATCATAGTCCCAAAAAAGATGCCCATTTGAATGCCTTTCAATTTAAAATGGTTTAATTTTTGGTGAAATGATATTTATTCATGACTATTATAATAGTTAAAGTAAAGTTTTCAATTTTTGAATATTCTTTTTAATGTAAACTATTCAAATAATTAAAGGGATACTATTTTGAATTGAACATAATCTAAGTAGTGAGGACATTCAATTTTGAGAGAAAGGCCTTTGTAATGCCCCACAATTTTTGATAGCCCCACTACTTAGATTTTGTGACTACCTTATATATATCATCTAGCGGCGCGTAGCGCCGCTAGATGAATGAAAATGGTATTGCTATCATTTATCTATCTTTTATTTTGGTATCTTATTACTTATTCAATACTATTTTATGAGAAACATACATCGATTAGTAACAAGCAGTCCAGCATTTCGAAGTTAATTATGAGATTTTTATATATTTAATTGATGTATAAGTATGTTATTATAAGCAGATATCAATGATGTATGATTTCAAAATAAAGAATATTTTCAAACCTTTGACGATTATGAATTGAGAAAAAAATTAAATGCATAATTTTATTGTAAATAAGGTCGATGAAAAAATGAGCGTTTTTAAAAAACCGCCGTTTGAGAGGAAAATTGAGAGCACCGATGTATACTGTTTGACATTGTCAAAAACTTTGAAAGGACCAAAAAATTTTTAGTGTCAGAAAGTTTAC
This sequence comes from Trichomonas vaginalis G3, assembly GCF_026262505.1. NCBI lineage: Eukaryota > Parabasalia > Trichomonadida > Trichomonadidae > Trichomonas > Trichomonas vaginalis. Next base: position 18,207,488 of record NC_067205.1, read on the forward strand.
AAATGTATACTTTCTGACAAACAGACTCTCAGAAAGTACTCAAACTGCTGTTTTTAATTTCCGCACTTTTTTTGGCGACCTTATACATTTTTTAGAGGAATTTAGGGATAGAAGTCTCAATTTTTTTTAATTGAGAGGAAATTTATAGGCACAATTTTATTATTGATTTGGATTTTTTAGATGATTTTAAAGACTGAAGTCTCAATTTTGGCAAAAAGCGGCTAATGTGGTCCAGCTGGTCTCAATTTTTGGCAGAAAATTAAAATAGAAAAATTAGTAGATAATATGTAGATTGAGATGTATTAATATCTATTTATTAACGATTTTGAACTATTTCAATGAATTTTGAATTTCAATTTTGCAAGAGTATGACTTAGAAGAATTTCCTTATGCAATCAATTTAGGTACCTAATAATAGAAAGATGTAAGTGAAATATATTGAGAATGGGAAGAATATTTGAAATTTATTTCCAAATAAAAAGGTATTTAATGAATATTTATAGATGTGAATCTGCCCTATATCAAAATTAAACCAACGTTGTTATATCATGCTTGAATTCTAAGTCTGGTTCACAAATTTGGAGAATGTGAAGCAAATAGCAAAACTCCTCTCAATATTTTTTGTGAGTGTCTTTTGTCACTTTTTGTGCCTTTGTTTTTATAATTGCTTATGATATCTCATACGATTTGTAACAAAACAAACCGCTTGGAATCGAATTTTGAACCTGATTTAATTTTGAAATTAATTGATCATGTAATTTTCGGAAATTTAAATGGATCAATCCACAGTATAATATAACCCAAATTGATATATGCTATTAGTTTAAAAACGATTAAAAATTGCAACCGAAAATGGTCAAAAGTAAGTCACGAAAATATGAAATTTAGATAGCTAATTTGATTTAATTAAAGACGACTAAGGATGTCAATTTGGAAGAAAAGTGAGAAAATTCCTAAAATGCTAAAAATGAATTTTCCAAACATATTTTTGTATCCCATTTTTTTGATTTTGAAAAAAATTTGGAGAGAAGAACTCTTCGTTTTTGAATTTTGTCACGATGGTTTTAAAGTATATTAGACACATGTATTGATATTACTATTTTTGTATATTTTGAGAGAAAATCCCTAAAAAGTGAGAAAATCTGAGACGGTTTGAGAAAATATATAAACTATTGAAAATTTGAATTAAACTTCTAATTTGGAAAAAAGAAATTTGGAAAGAAGAAAATTCAAAAATCGAGATTTAGACTCAGCATCAAATGGAGAACAAAATGTTTCTTCATATGAAGGAAAAAATTTTCTTGAGAAGAAATAGAGTTTTTAAAATTTTATTGTATGTAATGAAATAAACAAATATTAAAATTATTTTTTGATAACAAGAAAATTCCCAACAGAAAATATTTGAGACAAAGAAAAAAAGAAAATTGAAAAATATTACTCTCCTTTACATTTCATGAGATTTTCAATTTATTTTCATAAAATTGACAATTTTATACGTTTAGATGAAAATAAGTGATTTTGCTTGAAATAAAAATTATTGTTTGTTTACAGCTATCAAATAGATTTTTGCTATTTTGATTAAAATTTGTTAATCAAATTAATAATTTTTTTTCTAAATATCTTAAATATCTGGATCACTCACATATACGATGAATTAAACGATAAAAATAATACAGACTCAACTAAGTTTCCTGTCTTTCAACCAAAAAATATTATGCAATTTAAATTAAATTGTTTATTCAAAGATAAAACAAAGATAAAGTAATTATAATTATCATATACTTTATGAATAACTCTCTAATTGGATAAGATTTTCGTACAAATATTTTTATTAATATCGATAAGAATATGTTTACCTACTATCACCATATGTCGATAAACGAGAGTAGAGTGATTTTTATCATCGAAACTTTTTAAAAGCTGTAAGCAGGAAGTAATAATCTTGTTTTTTCTGAGTTAGTTGTAGAACTATTGATGCACGAGTTATCATTGTGATGTAGAAGGATGTCAATGTACTGACTGAAGGATATGAAGTGAATTGAATTTCATTGCATTTCAATTTGATCAAAATTTGTTGAAATGACATGAATGTGTCAACATCTGTATCACTCTCTTTCACTCCTTCCCTATTCTTTCGAGAACGAAGCTAGCTCAGCTTTCGCTGAGCGAATTGACACTTTTGATGCCCTAAACGTACATGCTCTCAAATTTATCGAAAAAATTATACCACTTAAACTAGTATATTCTTATTTTAAATATGATATTATCCTTAGAATCCACACTAAAATTCATTTAAATCAACTTTTAAAACAGTTCGAATCCTGCGCGTCTCACTTTTTAAATTTTCCAAATGGAAAATTATATTCTCCTAAAATGAAAACAATTTTCCGAATTGACATCCTTAAGACGACGAAAAAATATTTTTAGTCTTCTATATATCGCATCTATCGGCGCGCGGCTTCGCCATATTTTGGAATTCTTTTTCCTTCAAAATTCAGGAACATGCATAACCATGTTATACCAACACTTTATTTAATTTGATCAATTATTTTTTGAGAGGCGAAGCCTCTCAAAAAACTCGTCACTACTTATATTTATAATTCTCTTATTAGTAAAAATACATTTTTTAAAAAAACCAATAACGATCAAACCGCTTTTAGAATTTCATGGTTTGGTGATCATTATCTTAACTCGGAATTAAAATTTCCTATTACAACAAGCTAGGAAAGCATCCAGCCTCATCTCTCCATCGTACCAACCGAGATTTATCCGATTGAAGCTTATTCGGATTGTATTTCATAAATATTATCCTAGATTCGCCCGATTTTCCAACTTGGGCCAACTATACACTCTTCCACTTGCCTATTTCGCAGCCTGAAATTCTATATTATCTTTTATTTTAGAATAAAAAGTCTCTTTTTTAACTCACTTTTTTTACAAATCCTATGAAAAAGTGGTAATATATTTTTTTTCAGGTTTCAGAATTTTGAATGAAAAAGAATTATATTATTTTTTATGTTTATTCTCTAATATAATATAAATGTTAGGCTTTTCCCAAATGTTAGAAAGAACTCAAACGTATACTATTTTTTATGTTTATGGGGAATTGAAGGTTTATCAGAAAATAAATTAGAAAACGAAATATTTGGAATGTGGATAGAATCTTTTTTATTTCTAATTTTAATTTCGCATAAAAATGAAGAATATAAATCAGGAAGAATGATTTCTGTCATTGACTTTGATTTCGTAATATAATTTTCATTCGTTTCGAATGTATTATCTTCAAAATGGCATTCTTTTGCAGTAGGTGATGGTGATCCTGAATAAATATAAAATAATTTAGAAGCTTTGTTTCCTTTGAAGAAACATTGATTTACTGAAAGTGTAACATAATTAGAAAGAGAGAAAATCCCTTTAACTTTTTCTAAAACTTTGTTATCAATAACATTACAAAAATAGAAATTATGTATTCCATAAGTATGAAAAAAACAACATTGTCTATCTGATGAAATATTATCGAAATTACTAAAATTTGTTGTTGAGAGAGAAAATGGTTCAAAACTAACAAATGCTGCATTTTGATATAGTTTTGAATCAGAGATATTTATTGATGAAAATAGAAGAGATCCATAACGATGCCATAAAACAGCTTCATTACCTGTATTTTGAGTGAATGATGATTCAATAACAAAATTCTTGTGGTTATCATCTTTTGTTACTGCAATATATGAATGAGATCCTAGTACAAATGATCCTGTTGTCTTAGATTCATAACTACAGACTTTGTATTGAGCAAATGATCCTGATGATGAAAGAAATATGGATCCTCCATGAACTTCAGAGGAACATTTAAAGAAAGATGAAGTTGAAACAAGAACTTTTGTATTATCAGTTGGTGTAGAGATTCGGATAACGCCTTGTAGATTAAAATATTCAAAAAGAACGTAATCAACAAAGACACTGCTACTTTCTGTGACTGTTTGACTTGTATTAACAAATTTATCATAAGCTGCAGGATTATAGAATCTATTCCATGTATCGATTGAAGGGCTTGTGAAATGTAAACAAGCATCTCTTCTTCTTTTCCCGAGATTTTCTTCTTTTTCTTCTTCATACAAATATAATTTTCAATAGTTTACAAATTGTCAATGTTCAAAAATCTTAAAGGTGCACTTGTGCTCATCTGAATTTAATTCAAAATTAATGAAAAGTCTCGTCTTATATAATGATATAGTTTAATTTTGAATTAGTTTAACATTAATGACAAGCATGTCATGAAGCTTTTTGTTAGAATGAATTAAATAAAGTGTAATAAACTGTAGGGTGAATGTATAAACATGCAACAATTCTTTAGGTAAGAAATCAAATTTGATATAATATAATTTCGGGACTCAGTTGGCTAGGCTTGCCCGATGGGCAAGCCTAGCCAACTTCGTCAAAATAAATCTATTATGATTATAGGAAATGAGTTTATACAAATAAATTTAAATGAAAGTGATTAATATTATATAGATATATCATCTAGCGGCGCTACGCGCCGATAGATGAATGAAAATGTACATCAAAAATCGAGTGAAGCCCAAATAGATGAAAGAAAAGAATATTGGCAAGCATATCTAGCACCATTTAAACAACTTCAATGAAAGAATTATGATAATCCTGCGTTTATAATTCTATTACGGAAACGCTCGACTAGGATGAGAAATAGATTGCAAATCAAGTTAGAAACAAAGAAAAATGGTGGTTCATGTTGAGTATTCTCAACAGTGTGGCTAATAGCATCATTATACGAATTAGCAAAAATCAAATTCAATTTTTAAGAGTGCACACGAGAGGATCATGTAAACTTCAGAATTTAGAACCTTATTTTTAGGCATTATCTTGGCTACCTATTTAGGCTCGAAAAGCAAAAAATATCAAAAAATACAACTTGACTCCATTCTGACCCTTTCATGGAGGTAGTTTTTATCCGCTAGTATTTTCCCTTTGAATCTCTTTACAATTCGAAATCAAATTCAAACCTCAGTAGAAGAAAGGAAGAATCGACTTACTACGGTTGTAATACGAATAAATACATATATTTAATTATTTTTATTTACATAATAATTGTTTGAAGCTCATATTCCATCAAATTTTTAAATAAAAACATTAAAATTTTGAAAATGTTCATATATTTTAATAGGGTTTTGGCACTTTATTGAGGAATTACTACATACATAGTCGAACTGAACTTGATATTTTGAAATTTAAATTATTTATCAAAATTAAAATTTAACTTGAAATTTATAATTATTTAGTCATATTTTGCATAATTCTAAGTAGATTTTGTAAAAAATCAAGAAAGAAAAATTTTAACGTGCTTTATTTTTTCTTTTTTATAATAATACATATTATTATATAATTAACATATTCATAATGTTTCACCCTTTCAAAAATATAATCCTCCTCCTCTCAAATAGACGTACATACGGGTGGCCTCTTTTTTCAAAAAATTAAAATTTGAAATTTTGGGCTCAAATATTAGAGATTTTTTCAACCTTCAACGATATATGTTGTCTATATCAGACCTCCTTTCTTTTTGATACTTAACATTGTTCCTAAATCTTAGCCGTTACGGCTGTTCTGAAAATATTTTTTTTTCGAAAAAATTCGAAAAAAATTCTTAAAATTCAAAAATCCCTTAATTCCTGAGGATTTTGGAAAAAAGTTTTTACATGAACATGTGTATATTATATGAAGTATATTGATAAGGTAAAAATCAAATTTTATTGCATATTCATCGAGAAAATAAACTAACGAATCCCTCAAAATTGAGAGGGTAATCCTCCTCCTCTCAAATAAACGTACATACGGGTGCACCCTTAATAACGATGTAAACTTCTCAGGGTTTTATCGTCCTCCTTAAAGAATTAAGCAGAAACTTAGTATGATTAAGTAGGTGGTTAGATACATAGAAATATTTCAAAAGAACCTCGAATCTAATGAGTTCCAATCAGAATAGAGGAGAAAGATTTTGAATCCACAGTCATCATGAATAAAGATTAGCAGAGAAATAATATTAGCAATGATAGTTATAAGTTACGAGAACAATCAATACGAATTTGTGAAAACGGCTTAATAGTATAATTAACGATTATCAATTAATGTAATATATAGTAAATATCTGAAATACAATCATAATACTATGGAAAAATGAATATTTTAATATCAATAAATGAAATATAATAATATTGCTTAAAAAAGTTAAGTAACTTCTATTTTTTTTGCGATATACCACATGCTAATAGGAAAAATAGACTGTAATTTGAAGTAGGAGATTTGAGAGAAAAATAATGATTTTAAATTTTTACATTGTAAATTAATAATATACATTATAATATACTGTTTTGAATCTGTCAATAAATTGATTTCGCATCGTTACTTTTTCAGTAAAAGAGCATAAGCATAGTATTAAAAGTATGAACCTATTGTTTATCAACATTTCAATTCAAATATATTTCAATTGACCTCAAATTAGAACAATTAAAAATATAATGTTATAAATTTCACATTATAATATTGAACTTTATTTTGGCAATGAAAATCCGAATCAGTATTGGTTAACCAGTAAAAACGTTAAAGTTCAAACTCCGATTCGCTCAGTCTGAAGAAGAATCATATGGCAGTCTTAATTGGTAAATATCGGCGTAGATAATTTTTCATTTCAGTAAGATATCAATCTTTTGAAAGAAATGTAAATGATTTTTCAAAAGAATATTCTGAATTTTTTGAGGCCTTTCAATTGAATTAGATTTTTAGACGCTTTTAAATTTCTTATCAATTTTTTAATAATATTATCTAATACATATAATTACTCGTATTAATAAGTAGATATGTAAACTTCCTCTCAATTGATTATTCTTTTTCAATAAATTAATAACAGCATTGCAATTCATTCATTACTCAATATGGTTCAACATTTCCCAATTAAATTCAATTTAATTTGATAGCATGTTTTGAAAGGATTCAATTTCGATCAATCTATTAGAAATCATTAGAAACTAATATCTAAATATTTTCATTGAAATATTCTATTTTCAATCAAGTTATCAATAGATTTAAATTAATTCTGAACGTATCTCATTATTCATGGCCGAATCCTCTGTTTCTAAGTCTGTTTCGGCTGTAAGCCAAAACAAAGAGTATGTTTCAAATCTAGCTCATGGACGTGGTAGTTTCATAGATAGAATATTCCCATTAATCGATGAAATTTCACAATTTACAAAAATGCCAGAATGGATAATGAATATTGTAATGTTTTACTTTTCATTGCAATTACTCTCTGTAGGTCTTTGGATATACACTCCAATCTTTGAAAGAGTCTCAGAAAAGTATCATTCGCTTTATAATGGAATAATATCGGCGTTCACGATTAACACTCCTCATACATATACCAAATTCAATGATGCATTCTTAATACTATGCGTTGTTGTTGCTGCAGTTTCCATTTGCTGGATAATTTCAATGATTGTTTACAATAACAAGTATTATACAATTTCAGAGCCATTTCTTTACATATCATCAATAATCATTGATATTATTGATCCTATTTTCATCATTCCAAGTGCATTTGTACTCAATCATGGAATCACGGGCTTGAAATTCGGTTTTTCAATCAACTATATTGCAGAAATAATAGGTGGTTCATTATCATGCATTGTATTAAGTGCTATATTCCTTCTTAATACAATGCTAAGATCAAGAAGTGTTGTGTTAAGTAATTTGTTATTCCCATCATTCCAAACAATCGGAATTGCACTTTATATAGTTGTTAATACAGTGTTTTCAGTGATTTCTGCTATCTTTACATTCTTTGATCCATGGTATTTTGTTTTATTAAATTTAATTCATCTTTTCATCATGGGATACGTTTGTTACAGTATCTGGTACATTCCTTTCTATCATATATGGCGTAACTCACTAATGATGTCTTTCTCAATTACTTCAATTGTCTTGGATATCAACTTTTTAGTTTTGTGTAATGCATGAAAATTCGGTTCACTTCATTTTTGACACTTTACATATCGGATGTATTATCTAAGAATTATATTATAAAATAATAATTTTGTGTTTTATAAGTTTATTTGTATAAATTGATTCAAAAAAATGGAAAGACAAGAAGTGGATCTGCCAAATGAAAATCAGATTTATATTACGGCATATCTTGAATATTCTATTGGCAAAAAGACAGCAGACCAGGTTGCAAAAGATTTGCACATAGGTAGAAAAAAATTATTATTAAAATGGCAAGAACTTGGTTTAAATCCAAAAAAGCTCGGAAGACCAGAAACTCCTCTTAGAACAGATTTGTTACCAACCATTCACGAAATAAAAGCTAAGTACAATCTAGGTTATAAAAAAGTTTTAGAGAGTTACATACATGATGACACAGTTTCATTTCACGATATGCTTAAATTATACGAAAAAGAGAATCTTTTCAAATTTCGGCGAGATCCAGAAAAAATTGATGAACATCCAAATCAGTATGTTTCCCAATACGTAAATCAGCAATGGCATACTGATTTAAAAAGCTTCAAAGAAGAGACAAATGGTACCAAGCATACTTATCATTTAATTGCCTTTATCGATGACAGATCTCGTTTTTGTATTTATTACGAAATTCTTCCCGATAAAACAATGAAATCAACTTCAAAAGCTTTACAAAATGCTATCGACTCTATCAAAATTATTCCATACGAACTTTTGACAGATAATGGATGCGAATTTACAGGAAAGGACTTCAAAAACGTTCTTCAAGTAAATGGCATTCAACACCATCGGACAGAACCTTACACACCACAGTTAAATGGTAAAATAGAGAACGTTTTTGGCAAACAATCTTTTCGGCTCGCCCAGATTTTATCGAAATAAGAGAATTTTTACCTCACGCAATAGAAGAATACAACACAGTATGGGTTCATACAGCTCTTAAAGATCTTTTCGGTGGAAAACCTACTCCAAAATCAATTTGGGACCAGGGTCCTAAATGGACAAAGGACTTAAACCCAAATCCTGAGTTCGAAATACAGCCTCGTAACTAAAAATAAAGTAAAAATACGAATAAACATTTTATTATAATTTAAATAATTTTTTTATTCATAAAGTAATACGATATATAGCTAAGCTATGTAAGGATATTCTGATGCTGAGAGTTTAAGAACTTTAAATTACGTATAGAAAAAAATTCATTTAATATTTTGTAACATTTTTTAAATTGATAGATAGTTAGATTTTGTAGGGGAAGGTAAGATTCTTAGTGGTAATAATGGTCGTTGAAATTAAAATGAATGTAAGATTTGTGGAGAAATTGTATAAATTTGCATAGTGTTAGATTCAGAATAGGAGCATATGAGCCAGTGATTGTGTCTAATGTTTTTAAGGTGCTAATTGGAAGTAGAAAAGAAAAAAATTTGTTGCAATAACATCATATTGCAAAAAAGTTTTTAAAATATGATGTATGAATAAGAGTATGATTGGTATAGATTTGGGTTGTATAAATGTGATTGAACAATTGTTAATGGAAAGTTCAAAAACTTGGGTGCAATCAGAACTGATTGCACCCAAGTTTTTGAACTTTGTATAAGGAATTGTTGGCTATGATGTACTGATCATGAATCAGTACATCATAGCCAACAATTCCTTCGCAAACAGCGGGGAACTTTGTCTGAATAGTTTAACATTCAGACAAAGTTTCCCGCTGTCAGAGAGGGAATGGAAGGGTAAGAGGTATATATTCATAATGTATACCTCTTACCCTTTCATTCCTTATACAAAGTTCAAAAACTTGGGTGCAATCAGTTCTGATTGCACCCAAGTTTTTGAACTTTGTATAAGGAATTGTTGGCTATGATGTACTGATCATGAATCAGTACATCATAGCCAACAATTCCTTCCCAAACAACCCGAAATTTGTCTGATTCCACACTAATTTTATTAATTTATCTAAACTTTTATCCTCGTCTACAATTTAATCATCAATAATTATCTCTTGTTCTATTTCACTATTATATATATATATATTTATATGATTTGATTTAAAAAAAATAAATAAATAAATTAATAAATCATTTACTCAAATATATCAAAAGTTTTATTTTTATATATAGAGATAACTACTTTTTTAAAAAAATACCCTATATATTTTTGCCATGTAAACTTGTCACTTTTGTCAGAAGTGAAGTGAACCAAATTTTCATGCACAACAAACTTTTTAGTTTTGTATTTTGTAAAGTCTCTATCGTACAACTTTACAATAATCGTTCTCGCAATTTCATTATTTTAGTTAGTATACAAGTCTTGGGTATGGTGGCACTGCGTTCCACCTTACCCAATACTTGTGAATTTGACACTTTACAAAACCATTAACGTATATTTTACAACATGAACGCAAAAAATAACTTAACCTTAAATATTTACAAAGCCGCCAACAATTTCACCTCACTATCGTTCTCACTAACAACTTCACTAATGTTCTCATAAATTTTCCTCAATATCTTCATCATCAGTGTTAACCCTATTGTAGTCATACTTGAAGCCATAAACTTTCTCTAACTTCTTAACGTACAATTTACATAACTTACCTTCGTCATCGTATGGTTTAATGATATAACTATTTCTATCTTTATAAACAGTCAATGAAAAGTCAACTGGTCTCGGATGTATTTGAAAGAACATGTTATGCTCAGGAAGGAAGAATAAATGTTTAAATGTATGTTTGTTATATGTTTTGATTTGTATGAGTTGCTTTTGTTCTGTCATTACATCCAAATAAAATAAAAATAATTTTAAAAATAAAATAAAAAATAAATGATATCACCACCCTCACACGTATGAAAACATAGCACAAAAATAAATTTAGGTGAAGTGGTGAGATCTCACCTCTTTTTTCACCCTGTTGAATTCATTGCTTTATAACTCTCTTCCTTTCTCCAACTCTTCTAACTTCTTCTTAAGTTCAGCAATGTTGTCCTCATGAAGTTTAATCTTTCTCAAAATTCCTTCTTTATCTAATGGTTGCTTTATCTTTCTAAACTGAACTCTACCATCCTTCATAGTATGAATGTAAAAACCTTCTGGAATAATTCCTGATTTAATGTATTCTACCAAAAACTTTTGTTTCATTGCTTCAGTGACTTTATTTGTCATTTCAATCAAATAAAAATTTTAATATTAAATAAAAATAACGTTATTTTTTTCAGTAAGGAAACGCAGGAGTTTTACGATTTATTTGTGGTGTAGGTTCTGGTTTAAATATTGGAGTCGGTTTTGGAGTTGACTTTTGAACAGGAGTTTGTAATTCCATAGGTTCAGGAGTCATTGAAGGTTTTGCTTGTGAAGGCGTTGGTTTTGACGTTGGTTTTGGCGAAGGTGTTGGAGTTTGTTTAACTTCAGCTACTTCAGTATTATTTACAACATTTGCTTTATTTCTTTTCAACATCATTACTGCTCCTGCTGTAGCTAGAAACCTAGTGGGAGACCATATTTTTATATAAGGACTTGACCAAATGCTATTTTTTGACAGGAGCTGGTGGAACACCTAACCTTGGTGAGACTGCTCTTTGCCATTGTGCAGCTCGTAAGAAATATTCAATAGGTGCTCCATATCGTTTGGTAAAGTTTGTTTCATAGATGGTGAAGGTTCACGAGAGCTTGATGAAGAACTCATTTATAAGCTTTAAAAATAAACGTTCATCCTTTATTCCTCACTGTCGTCCGTAGCTAAGTTATAGTCATCTAATCTTATTGGGATGCCATTAGCACGCACCTGAATGGCAAAGCAACAATCCCTCATAAATCCAATAAGTGGCTTTGGTACATTTTCAGTTGCTAGTTCAATAGGTCCTTTAACAGTCAATTTGTATGTTATTGGAGCAGTAGATGTTTGACCTTGCTGGAAGCAAAAGTCCACTTCTGTTGGAAAACCACATAAGAAATGTGTGTTGTCATAGCTATCCCATTTATGTTCCACACTACCATCATCCACCAATGACTCATAACATCTTCATTAAATCCAATCATATCATTGTTTGTATTGCAAGCGTTCGCAACCATTTCATAAAATACAGGTCCATATGATTTTTCAGGTTCTGCAGGTATATTTCCATAAGCTCCCATGGAAAGCTGAAGATATTTAAACTTAGGGTTCTCAAAAATTAACATAATAGTTGTCTTTCTTTCTAAATAGTGCCCAAATACTTTTAACATTAATTAGGCGTATAAGCTGCTGTAAATGTTGCACTTGAACTATCTGTATTCTTTGAGAATGAACCGTCCATAGGAATCCAATCCATAACTTTAACAGGAAAACATAAAGCCTCGTTTGTATAATGTTCTACAAGTTTTGTATAAATGTTAGGGTCTAAAGAGAATGACTTTGGATGAATGAAACATTCATTAAAATCCATCTTTGTTCGAAATAGTTGCTGGGTTACAGTTGTAATAGTAACTGTTCCACTAGCTTCTACTGCCTTCGTTATCATAGTGAATGGTTCATTCCATGGAACAAATTTATTTGTCGGTGGATTTGAATCTGAAGCAAATGCAACTTTAAGAGTTGGATTGAAAGCAATGATATCATTTACAGATATAGATGTGCATTGTAATGCGTCGCTACTGAACTTTACTTTAAGCTGAATGTTACCAACAAATGCAGGAATAAATCTTATAGCTTCTAATGGAAGGAATCTTCTAACAGGAATTCTTAAACGAAGCTTAAAATCAAATGATTTTCCTGCTGTAATTGGACCACTAACAATTTGTCCTGTTCTGCATGTTCCCGAATGACTCCATACATCTTCATGTCGAGTCTTTGAGAAAACATCTACTTTCTTTATTTGTTCGGTAGTTTGTGAGTTTGAAGTTATATATGCTTCTTCTCTTGCGTTGTCTTGAGAATATACGATACGACCATTTGCAAGGATTTGATATCCAGCAACTGCATAGAAAGCGTCATCGAAACCAATCCAAAATCCTGGTGGGTTTGTTTTATTGGAACCTGAACCAATTTCTTTATCTGCAATAAATTGACTTCCATTTTATACGTAATGAATGTATTGTAAAGAGTCCAACATATTTTCACCAGGAGAGGTAAGAGATTGAATGTTACCCATGTGTTATCTTTAGCAGTTCCAGGTTGCGATGGAATCTTTGCGTCAGAATATTTTCTATTAGTGTCACCAATTTGAACTGCATTGTCTATGATATCGAAATATGAGCGAATCTGATGAATATGCTCTGCTGGAGTAAATTCGTTTAGCTGTTCGTTCTGCATGTATTTACTTCGGATAAAAATATCTATTTACTTCATTATTCTCACTCTTCTTCTTGGCATTCGTGGTGGAAGTTGTTTCTTGACATTTTCAATGAACTGTACATTCTCTTTTGTCTCAACTTCTTTCACTGGCGGGTCAGGTTCTTTGACTCGGTTTGTTTTTCAATGAAATTCACGAACTTTGCAATAAGCTCTTGGTTCGTTATTGAAAGTACATCTGGCTTCTTTTCTTCTGGTTCTATTGGTGGCTCAGTTTGAACAGAAGGTTTTATATGGGCTTCGTGGACTTCACCCTTGCCATACACCTTAATGTTGTCGCTCTCTGCATTCGCTAATGGAACCTTTCTTTTTCTTACGTATATTTTACCATCTTTACTCTGACTTACGTAATAGAAAGGATGTTGTATTCCTCTTGCGTCATTTAATATAATAGACTCTCGCTCTGATTTTGACAAGCTCATTTTACATCGGTTAAAGTTTTAATTTTGTTTTTTTTATCTGCAGTCAAATGACTCAGACAAGCCCTACGGACAAGACCCAAGGGGTCATAGATGTTGAAGCCTTGAAGAAAGAAATTCGTGAGCAAATTTTATCCGAACTGAAGGAACAAAAACAAGAACAAAAGCCAGAGAGACCAAAGAGAAAACTTAGTGAAAAACAACTTGCTGCATTAGCTGCTGGAAGACAAAAGAACCCACGTTTGCTGGCGAAAAAAGCTAGAGAAGAAGCTGAAGCAAAAGCTAAAGAAGCTGAAGCAAAGAAAGAGTAAATGGTTTATTTTTATCCGAATTAAATGTATAGACAAATACCTTTATCTGTTGCGTTCAGTAGTGAAAACCCTGACGTCAAAATAAAGGGGAACAGAGTAACGTTTAAGTTTCCAACAGACTGGATTGTGAACATAAATGAAGAGAAGTACATTGGCATAACATCTATGTATATAACACGTGCTTTCAGAAAGGTTGACTTTATACTTCAAGTCGAGATAGAAAATGACGAACAGTCTTTAAGCGCCCAAAACATTCACATATACAAATACTTTAAAGACGATACAACTTTACAAGAATGTATGATTTCATTTAATGAGATGTTCGAGAAAAAGTTCAACATTGAAGTACAAACTTTACAGCCTTTACGTGAGTTTCTTGCACAACTGAAAGAAGAAGGTAGTCAGCCACAACTTATAGACTTTCATTATGAATTTAATGAAAATGAAGATGGAACTCATGACTGTCAGTTTGTTGTATTCTCACCATTCAATGAAGTAGCTAAAGAGAAAGAAAATCCATTACGTATAAGGTTTCAAATCTCTGAACCAAGTGATGATTTCAAGAATGTTTTCAATTATGATGCAATGCTTCCGAGGAAAAATGAATTTTCAAAGATTGTAACACCTGGCATTTGGGATAGAAAGCAAGCTATATTATATTCAAACTTAAGTAAGGGAGTTGAAAATGAGTTCATTGGTCATACAAGAACTACACCACTTCCTAACCCTAAATACTATAAATTAACTGGCTTCAATCGTGAGTTTTGGATAGACATGTTCTCCACTCATGACCATAAATGTCCAGTGTTCTTGCCTCCAGACCATAAGGACTGTCTCTACATTGAAGCACAACTCTTAAACTCTACCATCGCAGTATTGTAAAATCTACGCTAGCTTTATTTTTATCACGAATGACCTCATTGCTGACAAAAATAAATGACCTCATTCATGACCTCATTGCTGACCTCATTCATGACCTCATTGCTGACAAAAATAAATGACCTCAGAACTTCAACTTACGAATAAAGCTTGTTTTAGTCGTTATTGAGAAGTTAAACTTCTCTTCAAAGCAAGGTTGACATGACTTACATAAGTCAAATCCAGTCTCTTGACCGTCATAAAGTGCTTTATAAAGTTTCATGACACTGAACTCAGAGTCTTTGTCAAATTTTCCTTGCGGAACCATTAAACCTTTATCTTCATTGTAATAGCATTGTATAGCTTCAGGAAACATTTCATTAGCGGTTAAAGCAATAACATCTTGCTTCACGCCTTTCATTCTGCAGTGAAATGCAACTTCATTTAAATCATTCGTGAGTAAGTCTATGTAAGTCTTCTTTCCACAAAATATTGACTTGTATGCTAAACTTTGTTTTCCAGGTGTTATTTCTGCAAAGTCGCTATGAAATTGACCAAGGTTTTTACCAATGAGAACTCTTCCATAACGTTTCTCAAACTCTTCAGCTAAACGAGGGATATCTTCATTGTAGAGATGCATACTGTCGGTATCACTATAAAAGATGTCCATTCCTAAGTCTTCAATCGTGCAAAACACTTCATTCATTATTCTCTTCGACATAGACAGAATATTAACACCAAGTGGACAGAAGTTAAAGTGTCTGCAAATGCTTTTCGTTAGCTTGAAAATAGTTTTATCTGAACCATCCAAACCTTCGAACTTCACTATATGGTTGTAATTTCTTATAGCATATCTTATAGCATCTTTGTCATCTACTATGGTTATTTTTGACTCAATAGGAGATAAAATGGTTTTGCCATAAATGCTGTTCAGAATGAGTTTTATAATTTCTTGTAATGGGTTTTCTTCTTTCTTATACTTTAACCTTAACTCAAACAATTTCTTAACTTCATCTCTTAATCTCAAATCTCTGTTTCCATCGTAATAGTATCCTTGCAACACTTCACATTTGACACCTTGATATTTTATGAGGTCTTGTAATGTTATATGGTCAACATACATTAAACAGCAAGTGTTTGAACTTCTGGGAACGTTAAGTTCTGGATTTAGTTCAGGGTCGCAAACTATTAAAGGAAAGTGTCTATGTATTCCAATCTCTGTTATCTTAATGAGAACAAAGAAGCCAGACATAAACTTTTCACCAATGGGTTCCTTTTGGTCGTCATCGAATAAATGTCTCATGAGATACTCTGTGCTTAACATCTCATCCTTCAATACTTTTGGAATTCCTTCTAAGTATAAAGTCTTGCTATAGCTGATGGATATAATGAAACAGCGTCGAAGTCAGCAATGAGTTTCTTTTTGCTCTTTTGTTTAATGTTATCTGACAAACATACATCTTCCACCTTGAATGCATCTCGAAATAAATTCTCTTGGTTTATTTGAGAGGTCATAAAGATTTCCATTCGGAAGTACACTCTGTTCTCAAATAATTTGTTAGCAATTGAACAAATACTAACGTAGTCATAAACGTTTAAATCAAACTCTTTCAATAAGTCATTGCGGAACTTTACAAAACCTTCTCTTAAAATTCTTACATCTTGTTTGCAATAAAATGTGCTATATTTTTCTAAGTCGAAGTGGTTTTCATCTATTCTGCAACCTTTGATGGAATCTATGTTTTTCATAAATGTATCTGCATCCTGGATAAACTTACATGCTTCAGAAATGACACCAGTTCTGTTGTCATTTGCTAACAAAGTACTGCTGTAGTAGTTATATGGAAATACTTCTTTCGGTCCTGTTTGTAAGTTAAACATAGCAGGAAATAGTTTAAGCTTCTTATTTATAACACTGTAAGAGTCTTTTATAATAATTGCCCTTCCTTTATATAAGCCAGTTATTTGCATTGTTCGTGAACCTTAATGATGGGAGTTCCTTTCACTTCTGTCATGTGTCTTAAGATGAAGTTTATATCATAGCTGAGGTTATGGAAATATATTAAACTCTTGTCAGGAAGTCGTTCCAAAAATTCTGTTGCACAGTTCTGACCCCAAATGCTTTCACTCACTGAACCATCTTCACTGTCGTAACATATGTTAAAAGCTTTATGAAAGCCATCGTACTACACTCAAAGTCAGCAAAGAAAACGTGCTCAGGAATGAACTTGCACTTATTTTTATTTACTTCTTTTGACTCTGCTTTCTTCTTCAGTTGTACACAATACTTTGGAGCATATGTCAAATCTTTAAATGGTGCAAGGTTCTGTTTATATAAGTCAGTCGTATATGTGAAAAGTTCTCCATAAGAAATAGGTTCGAAATATTTGCACTTCCACAATGTTTTCATAACATCCCATAGCGGTGTAGTTCTATCATAACGAACTACATATTTGTTCTCTCTCTTTGTATATATTTTCATCTGTTTCTCAATGTTCATTCCACCACACTCCTTCAAGATTTCTATATAGTTGCGAATGAAATATGTTGTCATTGGAAGTCTTTCGTTTAGCATGTAGTGGTCTTCAACAAGAAGTAGGTCAATAGTTCGAACAGTTTCACATTCTTTTGGTATGTATCTCTTTATTTCATTATATCTTGAGTCATTGAAGTAACCAATGGTAACATTAAATGCTATACCTGTTGCGTCAGAAATTTCTTGTACTTTACTTTGAGGAAAGTCTCTAACACGAATGACTTCTCTCATGTGGTCAATAGTTTCTTCATTTACTCCAGCCTGAATGTTATCATGGTTTTCTCCACTATGGTCCTAACGTGGCACCCGACGAGATTTTTTTTCATTCTTCCTCTTTGAAGTTGTCGAAATATTCTGTTATCTTTTCTTTCAGTAATGTTAAGTCTTCTTTGAATGTAAGTATTGTACAACCTTTAATATCATAGTGTGTTTGAGGAAGAGTATTTTTGACAATTTCCTTTATTTGCTCATTCGGTGTCATTGAAATCGGTAAGTTTTCACGATAGAACCAGTTTCTGTCAGATTTATATATCTTAGCTAAGTCATAAAAGCTCTTGTTGTTTCTTCTCACTAAATGCAACATAACCATATCTCTATCTTCTTCTTTCTCCAACTCTTCAGCGTAAATCATATACTTATAGTTCTTTTCCTTTCCTTTTGGTACTGAACGTGGTATTCTTTTCTGTATGCTTTTGTCTTTGGATTCAATGACTTCATCTTTTGCTTGAAGTTTCTTTTCCATCTCTCCACGTTCTGCTTTATATAGTTCATCTAACATCATGAAAATATAACAAGCATAACGAGGTGAAGCCCACATTGCTACAGCATTTACTAAAAGTCTATGAACATAATAACCTTTCAAACCAGGAGCCAAATTCTTGCGATTTTCGTACGGAATCTCTTCCCCCGGTTTTCCGAGGGAAGCAATCATATGAGGAAATTCTTCTAAAAGTTCTTTTGCCTGTTGGTTTTCAAACCAATGATATGCTTGCTTTGTAGAACGAAGAGCATTCATTATACTTTGCATCTGGTACATATCGTCTTTGACCGAACGAATGAGTCTCAATTGTTTGTTATACTGTATGTATTCATATTCTTCATTAATGGCTTCATGAACGATAGCAGTTGTTGTGTTCTCTGATGTTGACATATCTGTCTTTATATTCCGGATAAAAAAATAAATAAAAATAAAATTAGCGTTATTTTTTCTGAGATAAACACTATTTCTTCACAACATTAAATTTTATCCTGTATGAAATGACTTTAAAAAGATTATTGACTGACTTCGAATACTATCTCATTGACGCACTGACAGACCCTCAAAACTGTGTTGAAAGTTCTTTAAGCTTTAAGATTGAAGGTACGACGCATTTTGTCTTCACTTACGTATTGAAAGAATATGACCGTTATCATAACGAAGTGAATCAAACACTAATAAAATTTGTAGATAAAAAATTGGTTAACAATGAATATTTTAAACGTGAAGACCCAAACACTGCTGGAGATGATGAAGAATACAGACAAGTTATTGAAAAAAATAACGCAAGATTAGATGCAATAGAAAAGAAGTTTTGTGAATGTCTTACAAACACGTATGAATATCTTATGCGGTGGGAAGCCAGATGGAAATAAATTTACGTCAAATATGCAATTTATAAAATCTTATGTCGACAGGCTACGTAGCACAGTGGTCTAAGGTGGTGTTATGGAGGGGTCAGGGTCTGTGGTTCGAACCGCGACAGCGCCGTATTTTCTTATTTTCTTTGTTTGTCTTGTTTGTCGTGAATAAAAAGTGTCATAAAAGTGCTCTATCTTCCACGGGAATAAATAAAAAATTTACTTTATTTCTTCTTTATTTCTTTGTTCCCGTGGAAGAAGGGTTTTGCTGTTTTTTCTGTTTTTTCTCAGCCGAAATCAATGATTTTTTCATTTTTGGAATCCTTAGCGAATGAGGAAGAATGAGGAATCTTTTCTCTCGTGGAAGCTTTGACCAAATTTCATGAATTTTCACAAAAGACAAAAAATAAACGCTTTACATGTATTTTTCAGCAACTTCGTCAAATAATTTTATAGCTTTATCTATCTCATCTACTTCAAACGTTTCTTTACCTTTTATGGGAGCACCATACATTTTCTCAAACTTTTCGAGTAGTTCTGTTTCTGCGGCTCTCATATCATTAACGAACACAACCTTGACTCTATTGACTGTACTGTCATATCTTTGAGTTATATTATATGTTCTTCCTATCTTATATCTCTTTGTATTGAAGTCCTTCGGTTTCTGAACGATGTAAAGTAAGCCTTCACTGCAACGTTCTGAGTCGAATGAACCATAAGTTATGAAGTTATATCCAACAACTGGGTCAATCCATA
Source organism: Trichomonas vaginalis G3 (assembly GCF_026262505.1). NCBI lineage: Eukaryota > Parabasalia > Trichomonadida > Trichomonadidae > Trichomonas > Trichomonas vaginalis. The sequence goes on from NC_067205.1 coordinate 18,227,333, forward strand.
GAAGAATTATTGGTATAAGACTTTTGTCAATGAGATATGCTCTTGTTCCATAGAATCTTACCGATATCATAAGCTCAGGATTTCTTGTCAAAATTTTCTGAGTAGAAGCAATTCTAACCCAGTCCTTTGCTTTCTTTCCAGATGGAGATATAATGTCTGACAAAGAATATTTGTTGTATTTCTTTGAGTATCTTACGTTTAAATCACCAATTCTAACCACTTTGGTGTCATTGTCAATCTTTCTAACTGTTTCAAACTCAATGTTTGACATTACTGTCTTACATACAAGATAAAAAAATAAATAAAAATAAAACTAACTTTTTTTATCTTTTATGAAAATTCATGAAATTTGGTCATTTTTCAGCAAAAATAATGTTTAGGTGAAGAGGTGAGATCTCACCCGTTTTCTCACCTGTTTTCTCACCTGTTTTTTCACAAGCGTTTTACATGAATTGTACGATGTATATTTGAAATCCTAAACAATTTCGTAGCTTCTATTCTTCTTTTAGTACATCGAATGTTTTAATCATGCCGAAAGTCTCTTTATATTTCTTTTTGACGTCAGACAGAAGGAAATCTTCTGCTGTTGGATAGTTTTTATTAAGAAATGTCAACATTATCCATTTTATCTTCTGCTGGCTTTTCTGCTTCTTTCTTTAAGTCTGCATAGTCGTTTCGCATTCTTTCTATCTCTTTGACTGAGTAGTTATATTTCCTCATTGCTGCTTTACATTTTGAACATTGCGGATTCATTTTTGCATTATACATTGAAATAAAACCAGCTAGAACAACTAAGGCGTCAATTGCTCTCTTCATCTCAAAAGCTGCTGGTTTTATCTGTTCATTCCATACCTTACCTCTTCTATCTTTATCTCTTATCTGCCATACACATTTTGCAACTAATGAAACAAAGTTATCGTATGCCTTAAATTCTTCGGATTTGTAAAGGTCAGAAATATTTTTATAAACCATGTCGCAATCTTTGTCCATAACTTTATGGTTGCAATGATATCCTAGAAACTCATAGTTTACCTTTCGTATGAACTTCTTTATTTCTACGAGTCAGTTGCTTTGACTTCAATTTCGTCAAATTCGGGAATGGTTAGTTTTTGTTGCTGAATTTCAGGTAGTTTAGGTAAATGGTCGATGAGGTCCTGCATGTCATAAAGATATTCTTCATTTTCTTCATCCTGTGCGGTACAGTCTAAATTACTTGTTAACAGTTCTTGCTTTATCTTCTGGATTTTTGTTTCGAAAGTATATGAAGAAGGAATGAAGTTTTTCATTTCTACTAACATTGACGTAGGATTCATAACTAACGAGTTTGGTGCTGTTGTGGACAGAGTCCTGTCGTTCGCGGCTTGAATTGCTGTTGTGTCGATTGTTGAAATCATATCTTTACATACAAAATAAAAAAATAAATAAAAATAAAACTAACTTTATTTTTTCTATCTTAAGGAAATTCATGAAAATTCACGAGAAAGCAAAAGCAATCTGAGCCGCTTAGCGGCGAGGGTGAGAAAACAGGTGAGAAAACGGGTGAGATCTCACCTCTTCACCTAAAATATATTTTTGGTGTAAATTTATGACAAAAATAAATGGTACCATTAATGATATCATGACTGTTCTCGTTCATGTCTGATTTACATCTAATGAAAAAGTTTAGAAGAATTTTCTTATTCTTTCTGGCTTATTTTTGTCTTTCCAGTACTCCCGCTCTAATGGTCCCAGATGTGTTGACTTTGACTCTCTCAAGTTCTTAGATGGTATAACATCTTCAACGCCTCCTTCATATCTTACTTTATAAGTGTCATCGTTTATGTTATAGTTAAGTATTTCAATAACCACTCCTCGCTTTGCTTCGTCAATGGTTTCAGCAAGTTTGCCATTACTACTTTCGACTAATTTATGACGAGGATAAAACGCAATAGAGTCGTCAGCAGCTTTTATAAGATATCCATTACCTTGCGTAGAGTCTACGATATAATAATTTCGACTTAACCTTAAACGTTTCTTTGTCAACGGTTTGTCGTCAAGAACTACACGAACTTTTGTACCAGGAATGAGGGTAAATTGTGTTGAATTTCTGATATTTTGTGTTTGGCTTCGTTTCTTTTGTATATACTTTTCTTCTTGTTGTTGTGTCATTGAATTTGGTGTATGTCCTGTTGTAGAATTTGTTGAGGAATTATATACTTCGAGAAAATGTTTCATTGTTTCTTCGGTAAAGTCTCGCTCTTGATTTAAATCTCTGAGCGTTCTTATGAAGCGATTAATGATACCTAAAATATTATGGTTATGGTCTTCAGTAGTGTAGTGAGTTATGTTATGCTTAATGAGAAATTCTGTGATTTCGTTGCTGAGGTATGCACTGTCTTGGTCTGATGTTAAAGTACTTGGTTATGTTCTGCTACAAACTTTTGTAAAACTCTTAACACTTCACGAGTTCCTTTATTTCTCATTATATACGCAAAAGCTTTTGCGAGTGTTAACATTTATGAAGATGAGGAATGGTTTATGTCCTCCTTTTCTGCTTTGAATGAGAGTGTCAAATTGGTATGCGTCTGGAGTGTTGGAGTAAATTGGTAAAAAGTAGTCGTAAGGGTTTATTTTTGTTTGATGTACAACATTTTTGTCAACGAACGTTTTAACTTCAGCTCTGTTAGTAAATCCCCAACTCTTTGCAGCTTCATTGAACTTCTTAAATGACCTCCATGGATGTTGTTCGAATACTTCTTTCAAGCTCATTTATGTAAAAATAAAGATTTTATTCTAGGCTCAAGCGAGTTCATTGAACGCGGGTACCATGCGAATATAGTCACAAATGGTGCATGTAATCTTTACCCGACCCTGTTGGATTTGTTGTGAAAGTGTGTGAATGATTTCCTGTGGTTCCACAGAAAATACCTGCGCTTGAATCTACTGGGTCACTTGAAATATCATATCTATGCATTCCCTGTCTATCCGAACCTGCTGCAAAGATTTGTATAACCTCTTTTTGTTATTGAATGTGAATGACTACCTGTTGTGTTTGTAGTTCCTGTATGAGTGTGCGGTGGAAGGTTTGCTTCTTTAATTTTCTTCGAACCACCTGTTTGCTTTGAAGAGTTCGCACAATAGAGGAATTTATCTACAATCTGTTCCCACGTACCAAAACCTAAAACACTTGCCGGATTTGTTGAGTTCATTGACGTATAAATAGAGCCTATAGGATATATGGTTTCAAGAATCTGGGCCTTCATTGTTAGAAGTTCATGTTTAACGTTTATAGTTTTATTGCCTTCTACAATATTTATATTGTTTGTTATTAAACCATTAGGAAAAGTAGGAGGATAAATTCTTTGTTCTTGTACAGTTGCACCGTCTCTTCCTGTTTTTGTTACTATTTCGATGCATGCCTTAATTTCTTTAATCTTGATTGTTTGAAATTCTTCATGCACGTGCTCTTTATCGGCTTTTCCATTAAGCGCAGCATTTACTTCCGACTTCTTTGCATAATTTTCATCTACATAAGTTTTGTCGGCTTTCTTATCTAACATTGCTGGTAGTTCATGTGCTTCAAAGTTTCTGGCATGACCTTCAATATTCCTGCAACTGTTATCTAAATTGTTTAGTGTATCTTTTACGCTTGTACTTGGATTCTCTAAAGGTGCACTTGAACCAAGGGTATAGTTCAATATTATGTCGTCTGCTCTAACAGTAGTGAAGGATTTATGTGTATGGTTCTTGTCGGCTTTACTGTCTAATGTAGCTTGAAGTTCATTTATATCGGAGATGTTGTGTTTATGAGATTTCAAAACTTTGTTCGTTGCTTCAAGTTCAACTTTGTCAGCTTTACTTTTAATAGCATCTTCAAACGTTATTTTTGACTTAACTCTCAAAGTAAATCTTGGTTCAACTAATACACCGTTAACATTGAAAGTAGAGGCATAAATTTCACCGGTATAACCAAATGCTTCTGGTGCTTTAGCTACATCATACTGTACAGTACAGCTTATGTCATAACCTTTAGCACGAATGTATTTATATCTTCTTTCATTAACATTTTTTGTCTTCGCTTCATCACTTCGTGTTAAATATCCATGGTAGTTCGTTATAATCTGTTCGTCTGAAGTTATATAATGAACGTGGTTCTTGACTTTATCACTCAGAGCTAAAAGCTCATTTTTGTTTGCTTTTTCGGCTAATTTCTCATTAACATCATTCACTTCTAATTCAACTCTTCCGCCAGAACTCTTATTATCATTAATCTTTTTCATTAATTCGGTAATTACGTCATAAAGACTATATTCTGTTTTCGGTTTTGTAAATAATGAGTCAAAATTTCTTTTCATCATTACATCGCTGACATTAATGATATCACCAATTCCTTTTTCATTTATTCTCTTCATTAATTCTGCAATAATGACGAATATATAATCTGTTAATTTATTCTCTTCATCGAGGGTTATAGAATGTTTTGAAATTGAATCATTAACTCCTCTAAATAAATCAATAACTTCAGGATACACGTTTTTAATGTCTCGAATAACCCGACCAGTATCCTGTTGTTCATGTTCTTCGTTCCCGTCGTTACGTGGTTTTATATCTCTAACCATCATCAACGCAGCCATAACCGGAGGGTTTGTTGCTATCTGTTCGAAAATCCGTCCGTTATGTACGGTATATCTAAATAATTTCTTTGTGTTTGTTAAAACATTTGAAACAAGTCTTTTAAAACCATCTACAAAATTTCCTGTTTCACCTAATGTTCTTGCAGCATTTACAAGCTCACCCATTCCCGCTTTTGACCCCAAAAACGTCCATATTGCATTTATTTCACTCTGTATAGTTGTCCATTCAGCGAAACTAACACCCGCATTCGCTAAGCTGAAAATGAAATTCAGTGGATCGAACTTAATTCCACCTTCTTTTTCAATTTCAACGAACTCACTAACATGAGATTTTAAATATTCTTTCGTTAAAATTGTTTTCCCCGATGTTATGTCATTAACGAAACTATCACCGTCAAAAGTTAACGAATTCAATTTCGTCGTTGATGCTTTTATTTCATACACCGCTTTATCGATAGTTTTTGGCTCACCTTCTTTAGAAGCATATGAAACATTAATGAATGAATTATATGTATTCATGAATGAATTAAAATCAATGATTTTCATTAATGACGCCTTTAATGATTCATTTACTGTCGAATCCCTTAAAGTAATTAATGAACTGTCATTTATGAAAGGTACACTGCAAACCGTCGAGTTTGGATCAAATGCTATAGTTGGTGCAGGAATATTAATGATATAAGTCATTAAATCATTAAGTGACGTAAATAATGTTGTCGTTTTTGATTTAATTTCTTTAGCATCTGTTATATATGGTAATTTTATTTCTGTAGTTTCTGAATTAAAGATATTCGCTAAAATGTTTTGTAAACTGTTTTGAACAGCTGTGTAAACCGTTGAATCCGGAACTCTTACGATTTCACCATCCTTAATAAAAGGCATTGTACATGGCGTAGTGCTTGGGTCAAATCTTTCGGGATTATAATTCAACATATATTCTAACGCTTCATGAACAGACTTATATACTGTTGTGTCGTTCTTCATGACAACTTCACCATTTACAATGAATGGCATAGTGCATGGAGTTAAAATGGGGTCAAACTTTTCATAGTCCTTCCATGTTATGTATTTCTCGGTATTTCCATCACTGATAACAATATATTTGTCAGTAAGTGTGAGAGAGTATTGACCAAAATATAAACGTTTAGCTCTGTCAGCTTCATACGCATATGCAGCTATACTCATATTTTAATGAGAATAAAATGTTGTTCTATTTGCAAAGTACAGACCCAAACGAATACGGGACAGTAAAACTACAAACAAACTTAGGTCTACAGAATGAGCCACTTGCATTCAGAATGGTTGACTTTAATACTATTGCTTCATTCGTTATAACTGACGAAACAGATTTCATGGAGCTTGAAATAGATGGAAAGAAGCACGAAATAAGATTTCACAATAATGTAGAATATAAGATGGAAACATTAGCTGGAGTGTTAAATGCTCTCATAAATACTACAATAAACAAGGATAACGGAGAAAACTTAATGAATGTTAAACTTATTGCAGGAGTTTTGAAGTTCAGTTATGCGAAAGAGTTTAAGATACCAAGAATGAGTCATAGAGTACAACTTCTTTTGGGAGCATACCATATGACATTTCCTTTGAAAAGTGTTGACAAAACGATTGAGATGAAATCTGTTCCATACGTATGTTATGGCAATTGTTTGTACATTGAGTCAAAAATAGCTAATGTCACAGGTATTTCAGGAGTTAATAGTAAAGGTTCAGTAGAATATAAATCCTTCTGTTATGAAGTAAATTCAATGTTCATTCCAAACGTTCCTGTCATAGCAACTCATTTAGGTAAATGGGTTCGCATTAGTCCTCATAATTTGAAAGACATGCAATTCAGACTTGTTGACTTTCAAGGAGAGCCTGTAGAACTGAAGGCACCAGTGCGAATGACTGTTGAAGTTGACTTTTTAGAAAATATTAAATGCAACAGCTTACAAGAGAACTCAGAGCTAAAAATATAAAGTATGAATGTTATGTATTAGGTCATGAACTTTGGTTGTTGCTGTTTGATGAAACAAATGAGTTAGTTATGTCAGTCAAGAGAACAGAAAAATATTGTGTTAGTGAAAACTGCACCAAGTCAATAAGATTAGGTTTGCATTATGAAGATGAGTTCGATACTGTTGAAGAAGTTTTGGATAGATATTACAAATTGCTTTAATTTACTAAAACATATTTCAAACAAAGCTTATAGTAAGTAGATAGTTTTGTATACTCGTTCGAATATTTATACTTAAACTCAACTCCTGGAGTACCTGGTGTTTCAATGATGCGGATGTTACCTATTTTCATGAATATTGGAGTTTGACCACAGCATTCGATTTCAGGGTCGAGATAGTCAATGACACATTGCTTTCCTGTTATTCGTGATATAATATTTTCAAGGTCCTCCTTTGTTAGAATTATTTGGTTCTTACTTATAAGATTTGTCAAAAGCTTCTTATCGTCTTTGAGTAAAATTGTTTGGTATAACTGAAGAAGGTAATGGTCTACGTTATCTGAAGGATTTGTTTGAACATTTGTGTAAGGGTTGTCGTTGGCTTCTCTTGAAAGAACTTGGTCCAGTGGTGGATACTCTAACTTAACATCTGATGTAGCGTTAGCGTTTGAAGTTGTGTTTAAATTCACCGACTTAAGATCTGGTTCTTTTTCTTTCAAACACTCCGAACTATAGTTCTTTATGACAATATTGTTTGTCGTTCGTGAGTCAACATTTGATGTTGGTTCAATTGGAACATTAACGGCACCAGCTAAGATGGATTTGCTTCTCATTTCATATAGAATAAAAACCTTTTATATGTATGAAATGAACATATACTCGACAAGGGTTTGAATGTAAAGCTAACGAATGAAATATTGTTGAATTCACTGAGACAGGAGCTGTGTATAAAGATGTAGAACTACTGAACAAAAGAGCAAAGGGAAGAAGCAGGAATATGAACAAAGGGTGGAAGCCTATAAAAATTTATGTCAATGATGGCTCAGGAGGTTCAAACATAAAGTATGCAGAAAGTTATAGAGTTTATGCTCTCAAAGGTGAAAAGCCTTCATTTAAGAACAGCTATTCTAACGCATATCCTCAAAAGCTAACGGATGGGGAAGTGGATGATATGAATGACAGCAAAAATATTAACAGAAATGGCGACAGAGATGCATGGAATTTGTTTACCATCAGTCAATTAAAGCATAAGATTTAAAAAATGTTGGTCGTTCCCATGGAATATTTTTGACTTTAATGGTATTAGTCATGATATGAATCTCAAGGTATGAACGAGGAGAGATGAGAGACTTATATGCTTCCCAAATTTCTTCAAAAGGTAATGTTATACCTGACTGTTTCCAAATGAGTTCAATATCATAGCGTGAGAAACCTTGAAAGATAACGAAGTCAGTTATGAGACGTTTTATGTTTAAAGCAAGGAAACGCCATGTTTGCATAAGTATTGCTACAGTTAAATGGTAATGTCTGACTTTAGTTATGATGTTAGCTAATGGTGAGTCAGGCTTTGACACTAAACCTTTTCCGGCGAAGTCGTCACAAACGAGCAGAGTGTTTGAAGGATACTTTTTGAAGGGGTATTTTGAAAGTTTTGATAGAATGTAGTTTGTCAGTCGTTTCATATCGTAAACTCCTGAGTACTGACGTAAGTGGTGTTTGTCAATAATTCTTTCCATCTCTTCTGAAGTCTTTTGCATTCCTGACTGTATGAACTCTACAATAGCATAATATTTTCTCTTACGTCGAATGTAACGTTGAAGAAATTCAATGAGTTCGCTATCTGGAACTTTAACGACAGATGCTTGAACTTTACTCATGAATGTTTTCGCTGTTGAATCCATAGAGTCTGAAGTTGCTGATATAATGATTTGGTCATAGTAAGAGTCGTTTCCTAAACGCTCTGTTATGAGTATATGACGAATGAGGTTAAATGTCTTACCTGAACCCATCTTTCCACAATAGAAATACACACCATTTGAACAGAATTCATAATCTTTGCTGAAAGGAAGAATAAGAGAAGAGTTAAGTTTGTCTGTAGTTTCATTCATGTCTTCATCTACGTCATGTATTAAATGCTTTATTCATGTGATTTTATCCCAAGCATATGGGGATTCTAAATTTTTGTCCCTATCGTTATCCCAATTGAATTTTTTTGGAATTTAAAATTTTTTTTCTACATGTAAACTTAAATTTTAATTTTTACCACTAAAATGCAATATTTCAACAAATTAATGAGTAATAATATTTTAATTTATAATAATTATTATAAATCTCCTCAATTTAATGTAATTATTGTATTAATTTTTTGTTGAAAATATAAATCTTCAAGTAAATGATGTGAATTTAATATTTTTAGAATGTTGTTTAATTGTACTATATTATGCATGTAAAATTTTGTTACAATACATTTTATGGGATCCCCATTGCCCAATTGAGAGAAAATTGAGAGGTGGGTTGGGCTAGCCCAATTCAAAATATCCCAGGTGGAAATAAAAAAATTAACAATTCAACATAAAAAAGCATCTTAAATAATAATGATAAAAAAAATTTTGTATGAATTTCAATCAAATTTGTTTTTATTCAACTTAAGAAATCACTTCATTAATGAAAGAAGTCGGGGTTCACAACATATCCGATCTTGAAACGAAACAACATGTTTACATGCGATATAAACATGAAGGTAGTCCCAAGTGGTATGTAAAATGCAATGAACTTGTGACACGACTGATGGCGTAGTTTGCCGGTGTTCAATACAAGAACAAAAGGGAGGATCATTATAAAAACTGGCTTAAGACTCATGTTCACACATGTCAGGCCGGAGAAGCATTATCGCAGCAAAACATTACTTGACTACTACAATAAAGGTAAACAGTCAAATGATCCAATGTTGGATTTATCGAATGTATACGATGAAATGACCATTTTTACCGGTAATTCAACCTTGCCTTAGACACATTTGCATCCCCAGAATTCACGCATGTTGCAAAGATTTCATTATGTTCACAATATATCAAATGATGAACAAATACAAACAACTTCAGTCAGCTAATATCAATCCGGAAAACTTGCTGACAAATTATATAAGCCTATTACACGTGATGAGATCCGAAATAGAATGATTGCTATTGCTAACAGCATACACCTTGCTAAAGTTCTCGAATTCGCCAAAAAAGCATACACTTGTGTCGCCATCGATGAAGGCAAGACACATGATTTACCACAATCTTGATTTTGTCTTAACAAATCCGTTGGAGCAAATGAATCCATACCCAGTAGAGGCGATAGATATGAAGGATGGCCAGACAAGTCAGGATTATAAATCCGCAATAACAGCAGGATTTAACAGAATTGACATTAGGAAAGTCAAGATAGGTAGTGTGGTAGTTGACGGAGGACCAGCACAGTTAAAATGCTTCAAAGATACTTGGAATGATTCATTCTATCATGACAGAGATCCAAAATACTACAAGATATTGCTTATTCCCTGTTTGTGTCACAGAATCCACAACAGCATTCATATTATTGCTGGAAGAACAACCAGTTACAAAGTTTAGTAAAGGATGTGCACAGAATTGCAGAACTTTGTCGCATTCATGCTGACGATATAGGTGCACAATGTCCACACATGTATCCACCAGATGGATATATGACTATAATATATGTGTCTTTTATTCTTAAGTACGAAAACAAAATCAAGCAATATATAAATGTAGATCACGATAAAATCGTACAATTGAAAGATTGTTTAGCTGTTCTTAAAAAGCTAATCTTAGTATTCGAATCGGATAAGGCATTGTTGGCAAATTGTTACATTTGGCTTCGTAAAGCCATATCAGCTCTCAATCTTTTGACATCCAATTTGCATAATGCATTCGGATCCATCTTGGCATCTTCATTGGATAGCTATACCTTGGACTCTGACTTTGGTGGGCTATGGTGTTTGGCATTCTCTCTCACGCCGAGAGGAAGGTTCTACTTCCATAGAAAGTTTGTTAAAAACGAAGAAGTAGAAGATTTGGCCGATCCCTTGAGTTCCTTTCAAAGTGAGCATATTCCTGATAAAGATCCGGCAGAAGATTTACAGGACATTTACATGGATTCTATTTTTGAGGAAGGTAACACAAACGCTGTAATTGATGTAACAGATGAAGGCACATTTCGTAGAATTGTCGAATCTGATGATCAACTTAGGCTTACATTGCAAGATGTACGCGAGGATAATCATCAGACTGCCGAAAATGATCTAACAGCAGCTAAAGATTACCTCAAGCGCATTTTGGTTCAATTCCGATTGAACGAAAGACAAAAAACGCTTGTACTCTCGTTATATAATACGTTCATCAATAAGGAATCAGACATCTTTGAGAACGATCTGATGGACGAGGCACAAAATTATGCTTGGGAAGAGATCTCGCATAGAATTGGAGAAAAATCCATCCTTGCGGAAATAGCATTACGCTTGTTATGTTCATCTCCTTCGGAGGCAACATGTGAACGTAATATCAAAGCACAAAGGTTAATTTTGAACGTTAGGCGGTTAAGATCCAAGAAAAACTTGTTAAATAGCCGTCATATCTTAATGGCAACTAAATGAAATAAACATTTTGTTATTATTTATTTTTCAATATTAAATAGCCATTTTCTTCACAAATATTTCAATGTGTTTTTACAACAATTTAACATTCAATAATTTATAATGAATCGTTCTCTTTCATTAAACATTAATTAAAACCTCCGGTCATGAATATTTTTTTTTGTTATTATTATTTTGTAATTTAAAATCTAATAATATATAAGAGTAATATTTATTATTTTATATTTTAATTCGTTATGATAATCTTTATATTTACAATTTATAAAGCACCGATCCACAGATAATATAGTTCAGTGGTAAGAGTCATAGTATAAGCCTTAAGTTCCCCAGTTCGACCCCGGGGCCTTTTCGTTTTTTTCTTTTTAGATTTTTTTTTCTGAAGTTTATTTTTAAGGTTCTCGCTGGCGACCCCCCGTTCACCAAAAAAAATTTCGATTTTTGCTGGCGACCCCCCTTCGCTCGATATTTTTTTTGTGAACGGGTGGGGGGTCGCCAGCAAAAAAAAGATGTCAAAATTTATCCCAAAAATTTTAAAAAAATCGAAGAAAGTGCATCCCAGGGATTATAAAATTTAAGTTTTCACATCTCTAAATGCTTCATTTTATCTCCATTAAAAATGCAAGTCAGAAATATTCAGAACATAGCACCGAGTCTAACTGACAAGAGTATAAAGATATACTATGAACACGTTATGATGAAACCAACCAAAATTCAAGAAAGTCAGTATACTTATGAATATCCAAGACACTGGGTAGAGTATGTAGGAGGTGAGAAAGCTATTGAAATCAGACAGGTTCGAAGTATTCCAGCAGGAAGAACAATATTATTGAAGAACTTTAATGTTTTGAGATATAATGATGAAACAAAGAAGCAAGATAGTTTCCCTGTTGCTGTGTATGTGAACTTAGATACAGGAGATGACATGAAAGTTTTTAACACAAAGCTTCAAATGGTATTGAAAGAACAACTTATAGCAGAAGGACATCCATTACCTTCAGAAGTTACCATAGCATATAATTTTGAAACAAACTCAATAGATTTTAAAGTCATCTCTGCAAAGAAGTCAGGTTTTACATTTAATGAAGCAGATGTATATTCGAATGAAAACTTCAAAGCTATTGCATGGTTAGATAATGACGATTGCTTTAAGAAAATATTTAAATTCAGTGACTCAAAGATGTCAATAGATGACCTTCGTGGAATGTTACCATCGACGTTTACAGTTGAAGGCTCAGCAGGATTGCTTACAAGATTGTCAATTGGTGGCGTTTGGTCTCGTGAGAACATTGTTATAAAATCCAGTATAAGTGAATTTGCTGAAGAATCTATATTATGTCTTTCAAACTACATGTATTCGCCACCGAAGCATTATAGTATAACAAACTTTGTCAGTAAGTTTAACATAAGACTTGTCGAACCTTCTTCAATGAAAGATGTTGTGCTACCTAAAGATGGAAAGGATGGACTCATTATTGAAATGATTTTAATTGCATATTAAATGAGCTTGTTCTTAAAGGTCGTTCATGATGAAATAACTGTTGTAGAAGATGTTAGCAATTGTTCAGACATTTTGAAGCGAATAGATGAGATAAGAAAGAAGTTAGATAGACCGCAAAGCGGTGAGAGTGAAGCCCGTGAGAATGTTTATGTTTCATTGACTTTCTCCAGTAACGAGAACTTTTATGAGATAATATTGAAAAGAGATGATTTTAATATGGGGTAAATGGTAGCTTGGGCAGCTTTAGGCGCAATGGGAACAAAAGCATTAGCATTTGGAGCAAAAGCACTTGGAGCTTATGACGCAGTAAATAAAATGAGTGGAGGAAGGGTTTCAAAGACATTAGATGCAAATAAAGGAAAGATAGGAGGCTGGGTTGCAAAGAAGTTAAGATTAAATAAAATAGGGCTCATAAATAAAGCATCCAATTTGGTTGCGACTGAGTCAGAAAATGCTTTAGGAAAGGACGATGAGTTTGCAAAACACGCAAAAGACTTTAATGACCAGATGAAAGGTGAAACAATGCATTTAAATAGATTCGATGGAACTAAAGAAAATGTTTCTTCTCCACCAGCGGTTTATCCATACGGACCTTATGGAATGTATGGAAACCCTTATGAACGACCATTTGACCCATTGACTGGTGGAAGTAATTGGTATCATTATGGACGAAGAAGAAAGACAGTCAAGTTGGAGACAGACGTGAAGAAAGCAACTAAAAAGAAACCAAGGAAGAGAGTTATAAAGCAATGAATTCAACAGGGTGAAAAAAGAGGTGAAAAAAGAGGTGAGATCTCACCACTTCACCTAAATTTATTTTTGTGCTATGTTTTCATACGTGTGAGGGTGGTGATATCATTTATTTTTTATTTTATTTTTAAAATTATTTTTATTTTATTTGGATGTAATGACAGAACAAAACAACTCATACAAATCAAAACATATAACAAACATACATTTAAACATTTATTCTTCCTTCCTGAGCATAACATGTTCTTTCAAATACATCCGAGACCAGTTGACTTTTCATTGACTGTTTATAAAGATAGAAATAGTTATATCATTAAACCATACGATGACGAAGGTAAGTTATGTAAATTGTACGTTAAGAAGTTAGAGAAAGTTTATGGCTTCAAGTATGACTACAATAGGGTTAACACTGATGATGAAGATATTGAGGAAAATTTATGAGAACATTAGTGAAGTTGTTAGTGAGAACGATAGTGAGGTGAAATTGTTGGCGGCTTTGTAAATATTTAAGGTTAAGTTATTTTTTGCGTTCATGTTGTAAAATATACGTTAACGGTTTTGTAAAGTGTCAAATTCACAAGTATTGGGTAAGGTGGAACGCAGTGCCACCATACCCAAGACTTGTATACTAACTATTTTTATTCCATTTCATCTTCTATTTCATATACAAGAAGAGATTCGATATTATAAAGAAAGAGTTATCAGCAAAGAACGTAACAACAGATGATGTTCAAGAATATTTAACACAATTAAAACTAAATTCAGCATCAAAACTATCAATGTATGTTCTTGTTGGTTTATCACAAGCATGTGATCTATTATTTGATGATTCTTTGTTAGATTATATCATGAATTCTTCAGAAATGGATGAATTAATTTCATTACTTTTACAAGTTGTCACATTTTTCCCATCAGAAAGCCGCAAAATGGAAGTTTGTTACAAGAAAGTTATATTAAAACGAAATCTCTCAATTGTTGAAAGATTCCTTGTTTATCAAGTCTATAGAATCAAAATGAGAAGATTAGTTTCTGACTCAAAAGATACTTTAGAAATGATTTCAAAATTAAAAGCAATGAATGAAGGTTGTAAATCATCAATCAGATCATTTTGGGATAAAAATACTTGTAAGAATTCATTCTTAAGTTCCATGGCTTCCAAAGTTGATAATGTTAATTCATTCTTTAAATCTGCATTACAAAACAATCCAAATAATGTAAGAATTCGTAATGAATATGCCAATTTTTTAGTTGAATGCAAATGTGATTTCGATAGTGCTGCAATCGAAACAATTAGACCAGATACAATTGGTGATGGAAAGAACTTTTTCGTTGATACTTCTTTTAGATCAATGGTTAATAAATTCCCTTTATATCTAAAACAAAACATTTTAGATACAAAAGGTAAAAAGATCATAAAAAGAAATGATGGAACAAGTAAAACATCATCAAGTTCCAATAAATCTAACCATTCTTCTGTTGATAGCTTCTCAATGGATGTTGAAAGACAAGAAGTTGCATGCAAGAAATTAATAAGAGATAGTAAATTAAGATTGGCTTTTAATCATTCTATAAAAGACGGTTTGCCAATTGAATCAAAATTGACAGGTATTTTGTCATTGATTAATTTTATTGTTATATTGTTTTTCTTTGTTGGATTCACTATATATTTGAACAAGGAACTCAGTTGGATGAGAGGATCATATGAAGATTTGAGTTTAGCAGGTTATTCAGTATTTTATAACATTTATTCTAATGTTTATACATTATCTAAATTTGCTCAAGATACAAATCGATATGTTGACAATGAAGAAATTCTTGGAGATATAAGTATCGATAAGTCAACAGTTACAATATTAGTTCCTAGTGAATTATCCCTTGAAATGAAGAATTTTGTCTGTATCAAATATTCAAAAGATTATTTAGGTGATTTATTAAATAGTTTGGCTTCTCAAGCTATGGATTTCGATATCTATGAAATGGCCAAAGAATTGATCACAACACAATCATTAATGACTGTTTGCGCAGATGCCAAAGCTGATTTTATTATCAATGCTTCATTAAAAGGTCAACTTTTAGTATTGGCTTTCATGCAAAACACAATTATGGGACAGTATTCAAATGGACAATATTTTGACAATATTTACATGTCAAATGATTATTGTCAGATAGCCTCAAATTTCCAGTTCATTTCTGATCAATCAAATTCTGTTTTCAAAGCTATTTTAGATTATAATATCAATAAATCAGAGAAATACGAGATATAAAAATTGCTCACATTTGCTCACATTTTGGCACTTTTTTGTACGTTTGTCAAAAAAATTGTGAGGAAGATCTCACAAAAATAGTCAAAATGTGAGCAAATTTTGAGAAGTGCTCACATTTTGACATACGATTATTTTCATACGTTTTTTTGATGAATTCTAATAAAACTTCATTACCACTTTCAGAACGAAGCGTAACTTTTCAGCACGTAACGCTCTATCATGTGTAGTGACATATTATTCAAAAAAACTCAGATTGCTTATCTTATAATAACAATTTCATTAGAAAAAATGCACGATTTCACGCTAAAACTTTGAAGCAATTCTTAAATTCGGATAAAAAATCGATATGTATTACACTTTAAACTTCAAAAAATGGTTCAAAATTTAGACTTAGTTTATCTTAACAATATAGCAGATTTTAAGCCGAACAAGTAGGAGTAATAGAAATAGCTCTTGAAAATAATTACAATTAGTAATATGTAAGTCAAAGTTCGAGTATTCTAATAAATAAACGTTCCGGATTTTCTTTACTACAAGAATCAATACTTAATATATAGAAGCAACAGTAAAAACTTATTAGAGATTCAAAAAGAAAGTTGACTAAAGAGAATCTTTTTATATAAGTAATTTTATTTTTTTGAAATACGAGATCGAATAAACATGTATTTTATTTTATTACTATAATAATACGTTTTTACATAGTAAGAAAGTTTAGAGACTGAAATGAAATTAAAAATTGAGAAAAAAAATAAAGCTTTTCTATAAAAATTCATATTAATATATAGTATAATGATATTACAATTTATTGATAGTTGTGTTAGAAAAAAGGTACATTCACTATTTTTGACAAAATTTTAAATTTTCATGGGGTTGTAAATCTTATAATAACTAGATGAATAAGGAATAAATCCCAGTATGATGTAGTTATTTGTTGTTAATTCGAATGTGTTTAGAGGTAAACTTAGCTTGTGAGATATATATAAATAAAGTGTTAATGCTTTAACCGCTCTTGGTGGAATGACATATAATTTTGTATCCTTATAAATAAATTTAATGTAGTTTTCCATTTTTGTCACTTTTTAAGATCTTACAAAATATAGTTGATTTTTATCACTATTGAAATAAGATAAATAATGTAAGGACTCTAATTTTGTTATAAATATGAATGAAAACAGTAAAATGGATAACTTAAATATATAAAAATAAATATTGGAACAAAGCTATAACAAATTTTCATTCTTATTTATAAATTGATAAACCAAAGTAATACATTTTATTACATTTCGTGTAACATATACTAATATATAGATATTTTTTGAGATAATGTATTTATCTGTAAAAATTGTATGTGATCAAATTTGATTGATAAATTTATTCAGTAATAATAAATTGCATGTACAATATATTATTGTCTTGCCATTTTTTTGCTCATAATAAAAAATCTTTAAAAATGATAACAATAAAAGAGTATTAAGTAAAAATTTATACATCCAAAATATATTTCAGTAACAGCATAATACGCCTATGCTAATTTTTAGTTCTTAAATTAAATAGATGTCCCTAATCCCATAGATATTCACCAAACTTGGCAAATTCTGAACGTGATCTACATATCCCTAGCAAGTAGATCATATTGGTATACGTATCTTGATCAAATAAAAAGAATATTTGTTGAATAATTTCTGTTCAAATTAAAAGTTCTTCAACTTACGGTAAATCTATCTGCCTTAAAAAGTATTACGATATTATGCAAAGTCAATTTTCTCCAAAAAAATATTTGAAGATGATACTTTAAGTATACCAAAAATACAAGAATTTTGAGAGAACTCAATGAATTTTTGTGAAGGTGGAGTTAAATTGAGAAGATTTTTGGTCAGAGAAAAACAAAAATTACTATCTGATAAAATGGTATTAAAATGAAAAAAGTTTAAACAAAGGAAATGAAGAATTTATATTATATTAGAATTTAAAGAGTAAATATAAAAGATTGAAAGAAAGAATAATAATAGGATTCTTGAATGCAACATTTGGAATGATGTTTCCAGTTGTAGATGTGTTAAGCAAAGAGAGATAATGATAGTTTCTTGAGTTTTGAGTTAAGCTTGTTGTAGATGAGAGAGAAATTTTGACGAGACTGAGGAACTTCATTTGGAATGATGTTTCCAGTTGTAGATGTGTTAAGCAAAGAGAGATAATGATAGTTTCTTGAGTTTTTGCAATTAACCATCCTCAATGACTATTGTTTTAATATAATTTTTAAATTTTTTAAAACTGACATTTTAGTTGTATATTTTTTCTAACAAAGGTACATTCACTAGGTGATAACAGTAAAATGGGATGAAAATATGATAAATAGCATCCCTATATAGTGCCAAACAATATTTATACGGGCCAAAAAAATTTGGCTAGAGATTTGGCGAGTTATAAAACTTAGAAAATTGAGAGGGATTTTTATTTTTGAATTTTTTTTGGAAAGTTAAAATTGCGATTAAAAATCGATTTCCAGGAGAACTAAGCATCTCATCATATATTTAAATCGATAAAAATATTAAATAATAGTTGAATAGTATAACAACGTGAAATTATGGCTGAATCTACAGAAAAAATGAACATATTTGACATTTTTGAAAATTCATACGTTAGATGGTGACAGACTCATAAACTATACTTTAGCTAAGATTGATATATGGTTTCAACAACACATGGTTAAAATTGTAAAAATATTTTAGATTTCAAAAAGGTATATATGGTAATATAATGGAACAAAGTCAACAAATAGCATGTTAAATATGTTATAATTAACTTTTTATTAGATCCAATAGTAGATATCGAATGGTTTCCAGCTTTATGGTTAAATATTTTCTTTTCGAGCTTCTCTTTAACTGTTGTATTAAGGTTGTAAATTTTTGATGCTAGAAACTATGGAATCTTCTTTGCTGCTGCATTTTTCTTGAGAGTTCTTGCAATTTCGAATAGATCTGCGCATTGTATGAAATTGAGGCTTTAAAATATCTTGAAAACAGAATAGGACTGCTTTTCCAAAGGAATGCTTACTTGTAAATCAGAGAGTTTCAAAATTGAGAGCAAGATTATCATCATAACTTTCGATTTTGCTGCGAAAAAGGAAGACAAGTAATTAACAAATCATTTACTGTTGTTCATCAAAAGAAGAAAACTTTGATAACAACTAATGATGATAAAATCAAGCTATCTTTTAATATTTTAAATTGATAAGACATTCAAAATATTTGAATGGTTTAAAATATTTTCTTTTATTTCTATAAGATATTATCATGCTTATATAATAAAATTTAAATTTTTATTCAAAAAGGCAATATTTCAAACTTTTAATTTCAAAAATCTTAATTCTGCAATAAGTGTATTTAATTGTAGCAAATTTAATGATCCTTCGTCATGCTTAGCAATTTGGAACTCATAAATTAATGATTTCTTCAAGTAAAATTCTGCATTATTTCAAAAGTCAATAATTCTCTAGTAACTTTTCTTCAAACCCTAACCATTATATTATATGTATAATGGAGAATAATTGCAAAGAAAGATAGCCGAATTTACTGGGTAGTTCTTGTGATGCGAAATAATTGCAAATTAACACATAGTTTTAACAGCATCAATCTCTTTTTGCTCTCATTTAAATGCATTCGCACACTTTAATTTTGAAATATAAGAGTTTTGGAAATTATCAAATTTATCTGCTCAAATACTATAGATCTTCATAAGTGTTAATAGAATCACCAGCCTTACATAT
Organism: Trichomonas vaginalis G3; assembly: GCF_026262505.1. Classification (NCBI taxonomy): domain Eukaryota; phylum Parabasalia; order Trichomonadida; family Trichomonadidae; genus Trichomonas; species Trichomonas vaginalis. Next base: position 18,246,835 of record NC_067205.1, read on the forward strand.
AGTGTTTAATATAATGATGCACATCATACTGGGATTTATTCCTTATTCATCTAGTTATTATAAGATTTACAACCCCATGAAAATTTAAAATTTTGTCAAAAATAGTGAATGTACCTTTTTTCTAACACAACTATCAATAAATTGTAATATCATTATACTATATATTAATATGAATTTTTATAGAAAAGCTTTATTTTTTTCTCAATTTTTAATTTCATTTCAGTCTCTAAACTTTCTTACTATGTAAAAACGTATTATTATAGTAATAAAATAAAATACATGTTTATTCGATCTCGTATTTCAAAAAAATAAAATTACTTATATAAAAAGATTCTCTTTAGTCAACTTTCTTTTTGAATCTCTAATAAGTTTTACTGTTGCTTCTATATATTAAGTATTGATTCTTGTAGTAAAGAAAATCCGGAACGTTTATTTATTAGAATACTCGAACTTTGACTTACATATTACTAATTGTAATTATTTTCAAGAGCTATTTCTATTACTCCTACTTGTTCGGCTTAAAATCTGCTATATTGTTAAGATAAACTAAGTCTAAATTTTGAACCATTTTTTGAAGTTTAAAGTGTAATACATATCGATTTTTTATCCGAATTTAAGAATTGCTTCAAAGTTTTAGCGTGAAATCGTGCATTTTTTCTAATGAAATTGTTATTATAAGATAAGCAATCTGAGTTTTTTTGAATAATATGTCACTACACATGATAGAGCGGAGTGTGGTAGAATTTACGAAAAAGTGACACTTAACCTTAAATTTCCAAACACTATTTTTTGATTATATTTTGTTATTTATATATTTATATATATATGTATATTTATATATGTATATATTTATATATGTATATATTTATATATGTATATATGTATATATTTATATATGTATATATTTATATATGTATATATTTATATATGTATATATTTATATATGTATATATTTATATATGTATATATTTATATATGTATATATTTATATATGTATATATTTATATATGTATATATTTATATATGTATATATTTATTAGAAACTGCTTCATGCTGTGTTGAGTATTGTTGAATTGGAAACTGCTTCATGATGCATTGAGTATTGTTGAATAATTTGAAGTAGTGGTTTTTGAAATCAGCACCCCTATGAGAGCGCTGGCGACCGAAACACCACTAGTAAGATTGTGTATTAGAAACTGCTTCATACTGTGTTGAGTAAGCTTCGATGTCTTTGTAGGATAGCTTTCTGAGAGCGAAACAAGATAGTGTTGAAAAAAAATTTTTGAAAATCTGAGAGACTGTGCAAGAGCCAACGACCAAAACGCTACCAGTAAGATACAGCAGTAGTAGCTGCTTCATGCTGCATTGAGTATTGTTGAATAATTTGAAGTAGTGGTTTTTGAAATCAGCACCCCTATGAGAGCGCTGGCGACCGAAACACCACTAGTAAGATTGTGTATTAGAAACTGCTTCATACTGTGTTGAGTAAGCTTCGATGTCTTTGTAGGATAGCTTTCTGAGAGCGAAACAAGATAGTGTTGAAAAAAAATTTTTGAAAATCTGAGAGACTGTGCAAGAGCCAACGACCAAAACGCTACCAGTAAGATACAGCAGTAGTAGCTGCTTCATGCTGCATTGAGTATTGTTGAATAATTTGAAGTAGTGGTTTTTGAAATCAGCACCCTATGAGAGCGCTGGCGACCGAAACACCACTAGTAAGATTGTGTATTAGAAACTGCTTCATACTGTGTTGAGTAAGCTTCGATGTCTTTGTAGGATAGCTTTCTGAGAGCGAAACAAGATAGTGTTGAAAAAAAATTTTTGAAAATCTGAGAGACTGTGCAAGAGCCAACGACCAAAACGCTACCAGTAAGATACAGCAGTAGTAGCTGCTTCATGCTGCATTGAGTATTGTTGAATAATTTGAAGTAGTGGTTTTTGAAATCAGCACCCCTATGAGAGCGCTGGCGACCGAAACACCACTAGTAAGATTGTGTATTAGAAACTGCTTCATACTGTGTTGAGTAAGCTTCGATGTCTTTGTAGGATAGCTTTCTGAGAGCGAAACAAGATAGTGTTGAAAAAAAATTTTTGAAAATCTGAGAGACTGTGCAAGAGCCAACGACCAAAACGCTACCAGTAAGATACAGCAGTAGTAGCTGCTTCATGCTGCATTGAGTATTGTTGAATAATTTGAAGTAGTGGTTTTTGAAATCAGCACCCCTATGAGAGCGCTGGCGACCGAAACACCACTAGTAAGATTGTGTATTAGAAACTGCTTCATACTGTGTTGAGTAAGCTTCGATGTCTTTGTAGGATAGCTTTCTGAGAGCGAAACAAGATAGTGTTGAAAAAAAATTTTTGAAAATCTGAGAGACTGTGCAAGAGCCAACGACCAAAACGCTACCAGTAAGATACAGCAGTAGTAGCTGCTTCATGCTGCATTGAGTATTGTTGAATAATTTGAAGTAGTGGTTTTTGAAATCAGCACCCCTATGAGAGCGCTGGCGACCGAAACACCACTAGTAAGATTGTGTATTAGAAACTGCTTCATACTGTGTTGAGTAAGCTTCGATGTCTTTGTAGGATAGCTTTCTGAGAGCGAAACAAGATAGTGTTGAAAAAAAATTTTTGAAAATCTGAGAGACTGTGCAAGAGCCAACGACCAAAACGCTACCAGTAAGATACAGCAGTAGTAGCTGCTTCATGCTGCATTGAGTATTGTTGAATAATTTGAAGTAGTGGTTTTTGAAATCAGCACCCCTATGAGAGCGCTGGCGACCGAAACACCACTAGTAAGATTGTGTATTAGAAACTGCTTCATACTGTGTTGAGTAAGCTTCGATGTCTTTGTAGGATAGCTTTCTGAGAGCGAAACAAGATAGTGTTGAAAAAAAATTTTTGAAAATCTGAGAGACTGTGCAAGAGCCAACGACCAAAACGCTACCAGTAAGATACAGCAGTAGTAGCTGCTTCATGCTGCATTGAGTATTGTTGAATAATTTGAAGTAGTGGTTTTTGAAATCAGCACCCCTGAGAGCGCTGGCGACCGAAACACCACTAGTAAGATTGTGTATTAGAAACTGCTTCATACTGTGTTGAGTAAGCTTCGATGTCTTTGTAGGATAGCTTTCTGAAAGCGAAACAAGATAGTGTTGAAAAAAAATTTTTGAAAATCTGAGAGACTGTGCAAGAGCCAACGACCAAAACGCTACCAGTAAGATACAGCAGTAGTAGCTGCTTCATGCTGCATTGAGTATTGTTGAATAATTTGAAGTAGTGGTTTTTGAAATCAGCACCCCTATGAGAGCGCTGGCGACCGAAAACACCACTAGTAAGATTGTGTATTAGAAACTGCTTCATACTGTGTTGAGTAAGCTTCGATGTCTTTGTAGGATAGCTTTCTGAGAGCGAAACAAGATAGTGTTGAAAAAAAATTTTTGAAAATCTGAGAGACTGTGCAAGAGCCAACGACCAAAACGCTACCAGTAAGATACAGCAGTAGTAGCTGCTTCATGCTGCATTGAGTATTGTTGAATAATTTGAAGTAGTGGTTTTTGAAATCAGCACCCCTATGAGAGCGCTGGCGACCGAAACACCACTAGTAAGATTGTGTATTAGAAACTGCTTCATACTGTGTTGAGTAAGCTTCGATATCTTTATCAGACCACCTTTAAATTAACCACTCACATTCTCACTGTGGTCCATCTAAAATTTGTAAGCTTTATGACATAAAATATATTATATGCAGGATCCCACCTATTACTTAATTTTTTGGAATAAATGTTTTATAATATTTATCGATTGATTGTAATTTTTTTATAAAAAAGTTTTTTTATTTATATTAAAAATATATTTTGTTAATGATATTATCTTATAATTTGTAAATAAATCTAGTAATAAAATAACTTTAATAGTTGGTGTCACTTTTTCGAAAATTCTGGTTTTTTCCATTTTTTCTAATGAAATTGTTATTATAAGATAAGCAATCTGAGTTTTTTTGAATAATATGTCACTACACATGATAGAGCGTTACGTGCTGAAAAGTTACGCTTCGTTCTGAAAGTGGTAATGAAGTTTTATTAGAATTCATCAAAAAAACGTATGAAAATAATCGTATGTCAAAATGTGAGCACTTCTCAAAATTTGCTCACATTTTGACTATTTTTGTGAGATCTTCCTCACAATTTTTTTGACAAACGTACAAAAAAGTGCCAAAATGTGAGCAAATGTGAGCAATTTTTATATCTCATGTTTATATGGCGGCGAGTGGTTTATTCCAAGAAGAAGGAAAGGAGATAAATCACGCAGAAGATGCAGCAAGATGTTGCTTAAATTGCCAGAAATCAATGGAAGAAATCAACTCTAAACTTGATTCTTCCCTTGAGATAAGAATTGGTGTCAACAGCGGAGGACCACTGATTGGAGGTGTTTTAGGCACTGATAAACCAACATTCGACATCATTGGTGATACAATCAATGTTGCAGCGAGATTACAATCAACAGATATCCCTGGAAATGTTCAAATATCTGAGGAAACAAAGAAGATGATTGAAAACTTAGAATTCAATATTGAAGAAAGAGGAGAAATTTATCTCAAAGGAAAAGGAAACAAGCTCACTTATTTTGTTTCTTATTGTAACAAAGAAGATCCTGGAAACACTTTGAATCTTCTTATGAGCTCAAAGGAGTAATTTGTATTGTTAATTTTATTAAAAAGTTTTATATCTTTTATTTGAAAAAAATTTTTATCTTGTTAAAAATTCTGAGGGAGAAAAAAAATTTTAGCAACTTATGAAATATCTTGATATCATTTGTTAAATAATGATGATTAACTTGCTGCATCATGAAGAAGAGTACTTATTTATGATGAATATATTGATTTCAATTCTTATGAATACCTCAATTTGTAACATTTTGCAAAAGTTCAATTATATCATCTTCAATTGCAACATCAACAGGTTTCCTACCTTCTTCATCAACTGCGTTAGGATTTGCTCCATATTTAAGCAGAGTTTGAACCATTTTATAAGTACTTAACATTGCTGCATCATGAAGAGGAGTCCATCCATTATTTCCACAAATTTTTGGATCACAACCTTTCTGAAGCATGTATTCCTCAATTTCTACATCAACACCACTCGAACTGTAGCTCAACGCTGTCTGTCCATTCACATTCTGACTGTTCTTATCAATACCTTTTTCAATGAGAGTTTTCACGATTTCTAAATGTCCATATTTTGCTGCACAACAAAGAAAATTGTCTCCTTTTGAATCTTTCTCGTTTATTCTCTTTGGATCTTCTTGAAGATTATAAAGAACACAATCCAATGATCCTCTGTAAACAGCATCAAATAAATCAGGCGTGTAATCAACTGGTTTCTCAAGTTTTTTGATGATTTTCTTTGTTTTTTGAGATTTTTTGTTTTGTTTTTTGATAATTGGACTGAAATCAAACAATTTCACTAATTTTGCTTTCTTTTCTTCGTCAATATCAGTAATATGGAAGTTAAACACCTTTATTTTTGATTTTAGAACAAATTGTTCAATAAAATTGAAATCAAAATTTAAATTTTCAAAGAAATAGCATAATAGATCGAAATTGAAACCAAGAATATCATCTACTCTAATATCTTTTGTGTTTCTACTCAGATAATTTATAAATTTAATTGGATTTTTGTCGAATTTGAACTTGATTTCTAGAATTTTAAGGATTTGTGCCGTATTGTGCTGGGATATAACTGAATTATCTACATAATTTAATAATGCATTGGAAAATTTATTTATATTGATGAATTTATAGAAAGATAAAAATTCTGATTCATTTAAATTGACTTTATTATAATTACAAATGTCAAATAGAATTTTATATAAAGAAAAATCATACCCAGACTCTATTGTTAATGGTTCTTGATCAATCTGTTCAATATTAATTAATTTTGGCGCAAAAAGTAATAAATTACCAATGTGAACTTTAGTTTTATCAGATTTTAACGTTGTTTTGTTAATATAGCAAATTTCTTTGAGAAGTAATTCTTGAGAAATTGGTGAAAGCTCAGCCATTAATAGTCACTTTTTGCGGTTAAAATTCTTTTAAAAAATTGCTGAAATTAAATTTGCACAAAAATGGATGACTACCAAAGCTATACAAATATGTGTAAACGCTTACCAACAAGTAAAATTCCGATGAAATTTGTAAAAGATGAGAAGTTTTTAAACTGACGAAGATAAATGTTAGCATGAATCAGATACATATATCAAGATTCTCATGGATTTGATGAAGCATTTTTTTTGATGAAGAATATGTTCTAAGAATTCCGAAATATTTGATGAATCTGCATTATGATATGTATGTCAGCAGTAATTCGAATTGCAGACTAAAAATAACATTGAATGACATATTTTGTGTGAATTTTTTTGTTTTCTGTTAAAAAAAGAGTTTATCAAAAAATTGATAATTTTAATTGTTATTCATTTGACTAGCTTCCTACGATATTAATAATTAATGAAGAAAGTTAAGTTATTTTTTGTGATAAAGCGGTTTTAACAGAAAAATCAAAAAATCGGAGTAATAATGTTTAAAAAATACCTACGTTTGAGAATTTGACAATTTTGTTGAATACAAAAGTTTCAATTTAGGGAAAAGAGGATTCCTAAATTAGATTAAATGTGTCTTTTTAAAGAGTTTTAATGTTAGCGGATTTTTGAATATCAATGAATTGAATGAAGTACGGTGTAACTTGAAATAAGATAAAATATGTGTAAAAAGTATCACTAACTACGAATTTGGTTAAAATTATATTCCATATTTTAAAATCAATTAAAATTGAGACCAATTTACAAGGCTTTGAAAAAATAATTTCAGAAATATAATATTCATGAAATGAGATTAGAAAACGAAAAGATATCTTTTTAATATAATTTCACGATTTTCTATTTGTAGCCGGCCAAAAAGAGTATTGGAATAATATGCATGGTTCACTCGAATATGCAAAATAACAAAAGTAAAGTTAATGAATATTTTGTGATAAGATTACAATTGATACAATAGTTAAACACATATAATATATAACATAAAAGCGCCAAAATATTGTGTGAATAATGATGACTGGTTAACGAAAAATATATTCAATTTTTAAAAGAGTATTTTAAAAAATAACCGTATCTACGCATGATTCATAACTTCTTCCACTATAATAAAATATTGAAAAAATCTTAGACCATTATTTTTTAAATTTGACTATTTCAAATTTTTTTAGTTCAAATGAGCGAAGTATCTTATCATATTAGGATCCCATCTTCGGTTGGAAGATATAAGATCCTCAGACAGATAGGTAAGGGTGGCTTCGCTGTAGTTGTACAAGCAGTTGATACAAAAACAAACCAGTTCGTTGCAATCAAGATTGTTAGTCGACAAGAGATCCAACGTCAAAACAACATGATATATTTAGAGAACGAACTCCGTTTATGTTCAAGATTCGATCATCCATCAATCGTCAAAGTTTTTGACATTATTTATGAAGAAGACATTATCATGATTGTTATGGAATATTTCCAAAACGGAGATCTTCAGTCTCTAATTTCTCATGGAATACGCCTTTCTTTCGAAGAATGTATCCGAATCTCTTATCAAATTTTGGAAGGTTTAACTTACTTGCATAAGAGAGGAATTAGTCATAGAGACATTAAACCAGAGAATATCCTATTCGATGATGCATATAATCCTAAACTTGTTGATTTTGGCTTAGCAAAAGAAAATTCAGATGCCTTATCAACATATTGCGGAACAGCATGGTATATTGCTCCTGAAATAGTTAAAGATGCCGAGTATGACGGACGAAAAGCAGATGTTTGGGCTTTCGGAGTAACATTGCATTTGTTAGTAATAGGAACACTTCCTTTTGACTTGAAATGCGAATCACAGTTTGTACAAGATATTCTTCAGAGCAAACTTGAGTTATACATTGAACCAAAGGGTATTCTTGGTACAATAATTGAAAACGCATTGAAAATTGATCCAAAAGAAAGAATGTCTTCAGAAGATTTGTTTTTATACTTACAGACTGTTCAAATTGATAAGAGAGGAATCAGTATTGCAGAGTTTTCAGCAAGAAGAAACGCTTCTAAGCAATCATCACTTCCTCGCCTTGCTGCTAAGGTTCCAGTTCCACTAAAGTCTACTCCTAAGCTTCTCAATGATAGATTGACTAATAAGATGAAAATATTGGTAAGAAAAAGATTATTTTAAGTTTGTTTTAATTATTTGTTAATTTTAATCATGTAAATTGTATATGTATGACTTATATATCTTATAATCAATGTTGTAACTCTTTGATTCAAAAAATATTGTCGTAAAGTTAAAATTTGCGTTAAATGTAAGATATAAGAATTTGCAAAAATATATTATTATTAGCTTTTGGATGGATTTGTTTTAAAATATATCATTAAAATAAGGCCGGTGCTATTATTAAATGAATGATCAATTCAAAAGTTGAGAGTCACTTTTTTGCAGTTTCCGATATTGTTAAAACTTATAAATTTTAATTAGTTGATAATAAATGGTATTTTGATTATAATAAAATTGAATTGAATAAAATTTAATCGTCAAGATTGTATGTTAAATTCAGTGTGATATATCAATATTTGTCAAATACTGTGGATGTAAAACAGGATATAAGTATATAGATTAATGGATTTTAAATTGAAAATCATGAATGTTAAAATAAATTGTATGATTTTGAGAAGGAGAGTATTTTTATTCATATAGTATGATTTGCCATCTAATGTATGTGCTATATGAAACGATGAAGTTGTCATATTTCAAATATCTGTTGTTGATTGAGTGAATTCTGTTGATAGAATTGAATTTTTTTGATTAATATTGTTAGAGAGGGAGTCATATTAATGGAAACATTGTATCAAGCAATAAAAATAATTTGATTAGATACATTGTATTGAAATTAATTTGAGAAGATGCTTGAAAAATAATAAAAAATTGATTTTTTAATTCGCTTTAAATGCATGATTAGAATAATATTAAAGTAATTTAATCAATATATTAATTAATAAATTTGAGAGAAATATCGAAAATCGGATGAATAATAATAAGTGATATTGGAAGGAAGTAATATTAAAGAAATTTAAAATATAATTCAAAATTGTAGTATTAAAATTGGTTGAAATAGTGGGTCAAGATATCGTATATGTATGAGTTTTGTAAGATAATTAAATTTTGAATATTTATTTTTTGTATGAGACACGTTATTTTTTCTTGCTAGTAATATGGTTGTATTTGATATGCTGATATGAAAATAATTGGAAATTAATTTCAGAATGATTAATTCTATTTGTATTGAAAAGATATTTACTTCACTTTCAAAAAATAATCATGGATTCTCGATAAATAATATTTTATGCTAATGGATAGATATTTAATTTTAAACTAATTTCAAAAAATCTTTTTTTAGCCGACCAAAAACATTACATTTATTTGTGTTGCAATTACTTCCAATAAGACAAAAACCAAAAAAATCTTCTTCTTGAATTTTGTACAAATAAATTGTTCAAATATTTAATATGTATGAAATTTGAATTGTAATCAAAATTTTGAGAAAAAAATTGTAAAATGATTTTTTTTATTCAACTTAGATGATATATTGAGATTTCTGATCTTTCCAACTTACTGATTAAATTCAATTTTTAAATAGATAAGTGCAAAATCAAGTAGTATATATGCACATTTTTCTCTACTATAAAATACTAAATTTTTTTTATTTAGCAGGGTACATTTCAAAGGACTTCTCAAAACAATTTTTCTCAAAATTCAAAATGTCTAATGTTTCTAATCATATCAGGATCCCATCTTCGGTTGGAAGATATAAGATCCTCAGACAGATAGGTAAGGGTGGCTTCGCTGTAGTTGTACAAGCAGTTGATACAAAAACAAACCAGTTCGTTGCAATCAAGATTGTTAGTCGACAAGAGATCCAACGTCAAAACAACATGATATATTTAGAGAACGAACTCCGTTTATGTTCAAGATTCGATCATCCATCAATCGTCAAAGTTTTTGACATTATTTATGAAGAAGACATTATCATGATTGTTATGGAATATTTCCATAATGGTTACTTACAATCATTGATATCTCAAGGGATTCATCTTTCATTTGACGAATGTGTGAGAATCTCTTATAAAATATTAGATGCCCTTGCTTATTTGCATAAGAGAGGAATATGCCACAAAGATATTAAACCTGGTAATATTCTTTTCGATGATTCATTCAATCCAAAACTTATTGATTTTGGATTGGCAAAAGAAAATGCGGATGTCCTTTCAACATACTGCGGAACTTTATGGTACATCGCTCCAGAAATTGTTAAAAATTCCGAGTATGATGGAAGAAAAGCGGATATTTGGGCCTTCGGGGTTACTTTACACCTACTATCGACTGGTTGTTTTCCATTTGAATGGAAAAGTGAATCTCAGTTTATCAAGGATATCCTTCATAACAAGCTTTCACTTAACATTCAGTCAAGAGGAATAATTGGAACATTGGTTGAAAAATGCCTTAAGTTTGATCCAAAAGAAAGAATGTCTGCTGATGACTTATTTTTATATCTCCAAACCGCTCAGGTGGAAAGTAAAGGCATCAGCCATTCTGAGATTTCCTCAAAAAGAAGCACAGCTAAGCAGTCATCACTTCCTATTCTTATTGCAAGAGCCCAAGTTCCAGTAAAGTCAACTCCTAAACTGCTCAATGACCGAATGACGAATAAGATGAAATTAATTGTTAGAAAAAGATTATATTAGGCCTTTTACCATGATATTGTATTTTAATCATGTAAATTTAAATTTATTTATATATTTCTTTTTTATCCTTATCAATAAGGTCTGGCCAAATTAGATTTATCAGTATATTATTATGCCCTCAGGATTATAAGATTAAATATATTTTCATAAACACTACTATATATCCCGTGGAGAGCTATCACGATGTATGAAAAAAAAAATAATGATAATAAAAATGATTTTTCTCAACAAACTATATTTAATAAATAATATAAAGGAGAAAAAAACATAGCACACATTTGCACACATTTTGACACTTTTTCTGACAAGCATCATTCAAATTTGAAGAAAAACCTCTAAATTTCATTCAAATTTCTGTCAAAATGTGTGCAAAATTGAAATAGGCACACATTTTGACATACGATTATTTATATACGTTATTTTAATGGTTTCAGAGAAATCTTCGTTACACATTATTGAAGATTACTCAATATTTAAGTGAATGACTCACTACCACCTGTTTAGAAAAATGGTAGCATAAAATCCAAATGTCACATATATTATTTCTTATTTCATACAAATAAACTTACAATTATAACCTCAACTTGTTTGCAAAGCAGAAACTCAATATAAGCAATCGATCAGTAGTGTATTTAAAAGTCGAATTTAAATTTAAAAATTTATAATCTTATTTCGGAACCAAATAGTATAAATTTAGGACAAAAAGCTACGTGGTGTTGATAACAACTATTAAAATTCAAATATTACTACCATGAACAATACAATGGCTCATATTGATAATTGATAAACGTGCATATAAATTGCATATATCATCAATGTCATTAAGTAAAATACATGTATATAAATAGATTAGAAATATTTTTCGGTTAGAATTAAAATCTATGTAATAAAAAATAAGTTATAAAAATAAATACCGAATTTTTATTTGTAATATAAACTGCTACAATATGCTAGTGTATACAAATGTATTTGTCGTATTGATTTGAAAGATCTTCAACATGGTTCAGATCTAAATTTGAAACTCGTAAAATAAAGCGAATCTTTATTTATAATATAAACTGCTACAATATGCTAGTGTGTACAAATGTATTTGTCGTATTGATTTGAAAGATCTTCAACATGGTTCAGATCTAAATTTGAAACTCGTAAAATAAAGCGAATCTTTATTTATAATATAAACTGCTACAATATGCTAGTGTGTACAAATGTATTTGTCGTATTGATTTGAAAGATCTTCAACATGGTTCAGATCTAAATTTGAAACTCGTAAAATAAAGCGAATCTTTATTTATAATATAAACTGCTACAATATGCTAGTGTGTACAAATGTGTTTGTACAAATGTATAACTCTTTGTCAATTGTTATGGCACCTTATAACTTAAAAATCATTTTCATTAACAAATATAAAAAGTGACAATTAATATTTTCATTAAATGCATATTTAATTATCAAAACAATGTCGATTTAGCTTGAATGTTCATTATAAATGTGTAAGTTTAGGAAAACAAAAAATAATTAATTCTCGCAAAGAAACTTATTTTAAAAGAACCTAAACAAAAGTTCATATAATAATAAATCTAAAAATAGATATTAATTTAAACGAAGATAATGAGAGAATGGGGATGTTGTAAAACAATGAGACTTAATGATCAAATAATTAAAATAATAAAATTAATTAAAGGAAAGCTAAAATAGTTTAATGAATTTTTATAGATTGATTACACAATCAATGTTTCTGTGTCAATGTACATCAATCAACATTGTTTCATTGAATTTTGTCTTTCACCAAGAAGATTCAAGAACAAAGTTTTGTAGTTTCAATAGATTGATTACACAATCAATGTTTCTGTGTCAATGTACATCAATCAACATTGTTTCATTGAATTTTGTCTTTCACCAAGAAGATTCAAGAACAAAGTTTTGTAGTTTCAATAGATTGATTACACAATCAATGTTTCTGTGTCAATGTACATCAATCAACATTGTTTCATTGAATTTTGTCTTTCACCAAGAAGATTCAAGAACAAAGTTTTGTAGTTTCAATAGATTGATTACACAATCAATGTTTCTGTGTCAATGTACATCAATCAACATTGTTTCATTGAATTTTGTCTTTCACCAAGAAGATTCAAGAACAAAGTTTTGTAGTTTCAATAGATTGATTACACAATCAATGTTTCTGTGTCAATGTACATCAATCAACATTGTTTCATTGAATTTTGTCTTTCACCAAGAAGATTCAAGAACAAGTTTTCCTCTTTTTCTTTTTTAAATGATTAAAATATTACCTTGCTTCAACTTTACACGTTTTCGTTTACTAAAATTATCTTTTACCTTCACTTATCTTATCATACCCAATTATTCATTTAATTCTATATTTTTCTGACCAAAAATCCTCTCAAATCTCCCTTCTTCTTTCAAAAATTCTATGAGTTTATTCAAATTTCCTTTAAATCTTTGCTAGTCCTTCTATTTCATAAAATTTTTGAAAAAAATTTAAAATTTGCTAAATATATTCTTTATTACTTTGCACTATTTTCCAATTGAAAAATCGTCGATTTTAATCAAATGTAAGATCATAATAATAAAAATTATGAAACTTACCGTGTTTATTAGTAAATTTCAATATGAAGTTGTTATACAAACAGCTGGGACTTTAAATTGAGAAATTGCATAATTCCATCTACAAATTTTGGTCTAGACAATAATCATTGATAAATTATAATATATGTATTATGTGTATTTACATTGCATATATAACAATTTCAATTTCTATATTAAATTGTTATTTGATATCAGCTATATTTGTTCAGGTAAAATGAAGTGTAAAAATATAACTCATGAATTACATATATATATATTATTTTTATTATTAAAATCAAATTCAGATTTATAAATTAAGGTTATTCATTTTTGATATGGTTATCACGCTCAAATATGGAAATAAAATTAAAAAAAGTCAATACTCCTCAAAAAATACATTGTCTATCATTATATCTATATGCTTCCAAAGTATTTCATCTTAAACTAAAGACTTTTATATTACAAAAAGATTCAAAGAAGATACAATTGTTTAATTATGTTAAACATTATTCAGATATGACAATTGAAATAAAAGAGTCAAAAAAGCCTCTAAACTATTTGACAATCCAATAATTTCTTCAACTAAACTATCAAATTTGGAGGATTTAATAAAATGTGGATATGATATGGATATTTCACAAATTGCATTGTTTTCAGCCAGAAATGACATTGATACTGCTATGAAAATACTGAACATGGATTCAATCGAAGAATATGGATATGAACTTAATTGCTTATTAAAACAAGTAAGAGAATTTAGAAGAAGTGATATAAAAGGTCAAATGATTGCAATAAGGACAGATAGCAATGGTAAAAAATACACAGAAGTATTAGCAGAAGGGATTTTTAAAGCAGATAGCGATGTTGATTGATGTACATTGACACAGAAACATTGATTGTGTAATCAATCTATTGAAACTACAAAACTTTGTTCTTGAATCTTCTTGGTGAAAGACAAAATTCAATGAAACAATGTTAATTGATGTACATTGACACAGAAACATTGATTGTGTAATCAATCTATTGAAACTACAAAACTTTGTTCTTGAATCTTCTTGGTGAAAGACAAAATTCAATGAAACAATGTTGATTGATGTACATTGACACAGAAACATTGATTGTGTAATCAATCTATTGAAACTACAAAACTTTGTTCTTGAATCTTCTTGGTGAAAGACAAAATTCAATGAAACAATGTTGATTGATGTACATTGACACAGAAACATTGATTGTGTAATCAATCTATTGAAACTACAAAACTTTGTTCTTGAATCTTCTTGGTGAAAGACAAAATTCAATGAAACAATGTTGATTGATGTACATTGACACAGAAACATTGATTGTGTAATCAATCTATAAAAATTCATTAAACTATTTTAGCTTTCCTTTAATTAATTTTATTATTTTAATTATTTGATCATTAAGTCTCATTGTTTTACAACATCCCCATTCTCTCATTATCCTCGTTTAAATTAATATCTATTTTTAGATTTATTATTATATGAACTTTTGTTTAGGTTCTTTTAAAATAAGTTTCTTTGCGAGAATTAATTATTTTTTGTTTTCCTAAACTTACACATTTATAATGAACATTCAAGCTAAATCGACATTGTTTTGATAATTAAATATGCATTTAATGAAAATATTAATTGTCACTTTTATATTTGTTAATGAAAATGATTTTTAAGTTATAAGGTGCCATAACAATTGACAAAGAGTTATACATTTGTACAAACACATTTGTACACACTAGCATATTGTAGCAGTTTATATTATAAATAAAGATTCGCTTTATTTTACGAGTTTCAAATTTAGATCTGAACCATGTTGAAGATCTTTCAAATCAATACGACAAATACATTTGTACACACTAGCATATTGTAGCAGTTTATATTATAAATAAAGATTCGCTTTATTTTACGAGTTTCAAATTTAGATCTGAACCATGTTGAAGATCTTTCAAATCAATACGACAAATACATTTGTACACACTAGCATATTGTAGCAGTTTATATTATAAATAAAGATTCGCTTTATTTTACGAGTTTCAAATTTAGATCTGAACCATGTTGAAGATCTTTCAAATCAATACGACAAATACATTTGTATACACTAGCATATTGTAGCAGTTTATATTACAAATAAAAATTCGGTATTTATTTTTATAACTTATTTTTATTACATAGATTTTAATTCTAACCGAAAAATATTTCTAATCTATTTATATACATGTATTTTACTTAATGACATTGATGATATATGCAATTTATATGCACGTTTATCAATTATCAATATGAGCCATTGTATTGTTCATGGTAGTAATATTTGAATTTTAATAGTTGTTATCAACACCACGTAGCTTTTTGTCCTAAATTTATACTATTTGGTTCCGAAATAAGATTATAAATTTTTAAATTTAAATTCGACTTTTAAATACACTACTGATCGATTGCTTATATTGAGTTTCTGCTTTGCAAACAAGTTGAGGTTATAATTGTAAGTTTATTTGTATGAAATAAGAAATAATATATGTGACATTTGGATTTTATGCTACCATTTTTCTAAACAGGTGGTAGTGAGTCATTCACTTAAATATTGAGTAATCTTCAATAATGTGTAACGAAGATTTCTCTGAAACCATTAAAATAACGTATATAAATAATCGTATGTCAAAATGTGTGCCTATTTCAATTTTGCACACATTTTGACAGAAATTTGAATGAAATTTAGAGGTTTTTCTTCAAATTTGAATGATGCTTGTCAGAAAAAGTGTCAAAATGTGTGCAAATGTGTGCATTTTATCCATCTCATATAAAGTTATGTAAAACAATAAAAATAACAAACAAAACCGTGAAATTAATAGCAAATAAGAATCGACTTTGATAAATCATGTCAAATCAATATTTGAGCGTAATGTTTTCATTGTAACGTCTAATCTTTGCGAACGATGATGTTGAATTTCTAATCGTCAACTTTGGAAGGATAGCATCATAATTCTTTTTTGCTTGATATGATATCTTGGACATTCCAGCTTTATGATTGATATCCTTGGTTATGATTTGTAACAAATCATCAGCTGAAGCTCTTTCGTTGTAATCAAATACCAATGAATTTTTTATAACATTTCCTATTGTCCCAGCGGGTTCAATGTACAAGTCTAATGACATAGATTTTAGTTCTTTGATAAGTTGCACTTCTGATTTTTGCGCCCATGGAAAATGTCCAGTTGCAATGATGTGCATGACCACGCCAAATGCCCAAATATCGGCTTTTTTCCCGTCATATGTATCAAATAAGATGACTTCTGGAGCCATATAAAATGGAGTTCCGCAATAAGTATGTAAAGCAGATGAATTTTCTTTCGAAAGACCAAAATCTATTAGTTTTGCATTCATGTTCTCATCAAATAGTATGTTTTCTGTTTTAATATCTCTATGGCATATTCCCCTCTGATGCAAATATCGTAAGCCTTCTAACATTTGAGAGGCGACTTTTATTTGTTCTTCATAATTAAACTTTATACCCTTTGATAAAATTGAATGCATGTCGCCATTTGAAAGATATTCCATAACAATCATAATTGCATCCTTTTCGTAAATAACCTCGTAAACTGAAACAATTGATGGATGATTAAACCTGGAACTAAGTCGAAGTTCGTTTTCAAAGTAAACCATTATGTTCTGCTTCATTAATTCTTCTCGGCTAACAATTTTAATTGCAACTTGTTTATTAGTTTTTTGATCTTTGGCCAAAACAACCACAGCGAACCCACCTTTACCAATGATTTTAACTACTTCGTACTTTCCAATTTTGCTGGGAATATTAATAACGCAGTTACTTAAGCGAGTATGACTCACGCAAAACATTTTTTATAAATTGAATGGAAGTTTTGATTTGTAAAGTAAAATCGGGAAAAATAGTTGCTGTCATTGTCATAAGTATGTTGACCAAATTTTAATTTTAAATTGAAAGGAATTAAAGACCATGTTGATAATCTTTTTAGAATAAATTGAATGATAATAAGTAACTGAATAACTATGAATATTAAATATAAAATAATTTCGGTTGGAAATATCAGAAAATTCTCAAAAATATAAAAAAAAGAAATTTGAGATGTTACGAAAAATGAAAAGTAGAAGCAATATGTAAATTTTCGTTAAAATTCAAAATATTGGTTTTATAAAGTTTACAAAATAAAAATTAAATTTTTGTGATAAACCGCCATTTTCAAAAAAACGAGAGATTACAGACTTGTCATATGATTCGTAATATTAAAATAGAATTCAAAAATTAATTCGATTCCTTTAAAGAATTTTTTGAAAGAAAAAACTCTATCTGATTTCATAAATTATTAAAAAGTGACAACAACAAAAACCACTCTTGGGTAATTGACATGGAAGTTGAATTTTTCTTGTTCAAACATAATAGAGCAATCATTTACTTATCCAAATATGTTTTTGCGATTTGTAAACTACACAATTTTCAACGGGGTTAAGATTTTAATCACTTCGATGAACGAATATGGTGAATCTTCAATTTCACAATGAAAGCAATAGAGATATATAATTCATTAATGGATAACAGTCATATAGATGGTTTTCACGAAATATATTTATGAACGTTTAAGGGTGCACCCGTATGTACGTTTATTTGAGAGGAGGAGGATTACCCTCTCAATTTTGAGGGATTCGTTAGTTTATTTTCTCGATGAATATGCAATAAAATTTGATTTTTACCTTATCAATATACTTCATATAATATACACATGTTCATGTAAAAACTTTTTTCCAAAATCCTCAGTAGGGTTGTTAAAAATATCAAAAATTAGCGTTTTGAAGACACCATGGTGTCTTATAATTTTCCCTTCCTTATTGGCGTGTAGAAATAAATGCGCCAATAGATTGAAGAAGAAGAATTGTTTTTCTCTTAATGAACTTTAATCCTTTTGATATAAGAATATTAAAAACATTAATATAATTTCGATTTCGGAAATTAAATTTCCAAATTTTTTGTCGATTTCGGAAATAACAGGATCCCGCATCCAACACGCAACAACAAAACACAAAACACACTTTTTGGTTCTTTCATCGTTTTAATCGTAATTTATGTAATACATGATTTGGATAAATTTTACAAAAATAGAACCTATATTATATTCTTTTCAAAGATTCTTGCAAATCATCAAAAATAATTGTATTTTAAAAAACGATCAAATTATCCTTTCATTATTTTAAACTTAAATTAGTTTTTATGATTGACTAAAACAATCATATTTATTCATCATTAAATAAACAAAAAATAATATTTGAGAGTTATTTCAAAAAAAACACATTGAATTTATTAATTTGTCTCAATTTCAGTATTATAAATTTTTATAATTTCAATATTTTGAAATACACTTTTTAATATTTCAATATTTATGATATTTCAATGTATTAAGTGGTCTCAAATTGAGCTTCTCAAATATAAGTTGGCCTATTCAAATAATAAAATTAAATAATATTTAAAATAATAAATAAAAGTGATTGAGGTCATAGCAAAACGGCTGTTTCAGTCATTAATTCTTAAAAATAAAAAGGGTAAAAACTAAATACAATGGGTAAAATTCAATAGTGTCTGTGCTATCGTTCAATTTGAAGGTGTCTTTTGAAACCGCAAGACACATTGAATTTTTGAATAGTGTATTATGGTTTGACAGACACCAATGAAAAAAATAAAATGATATTTATTTTAAATATATAAGATCCTTATATAAAATATAAATATTTTCTCGTTTTATTTTCTTGTTTTAGAAATGTTTTTTATTGAAAAATCAATAAAACTAACTCCAAAATAAAATTTTTGATTTAAAGACACTATGATGACACCAGGCAAATCTTCCAAGACACCTATCGTCGGGAATCTAACAACCCTAATCCTCAGGAATTAAGGGATTTTTGAATTTTAAGAATTTTTTTCGAATTTTTTCGAAAAAAAAATATTTTCAGAACAGCCTTAACGGCTAAGATTTAGGAACAATGTTAAGTATCAAAAAGAAAGGAGGTCTGATATAGACAACATATATCGTTGAAGGTTGAAAAAATCTCTAATATTTGAGCCCAAAATTTCAAATTTTAATTTTGAGTAGGTGACAAAAGTGCATACTCTTAAACAACCATCGGATTTCCGGGTGAAATCGTGACACACTTTCGTCTTTCGTAGGCAGTGGTGGTTGTTACAAAAGGTAACTTCGAATGTAGCGTGAAATCTGCAAAAAAAATTCTGAAATTTGAATGGAGAACACAAAAATTGAATACTTTACGTCAATAAAAATGAGAAAAATGAAGCCAATGTGTCTCGAACCTAGGACTTAGAGCAGCAATCTCACTCTTTATCCCATTACACTATATGCATCTCTCACCTAGGTGAATGAGATCAACTATATGATAACTTTTTCCCCATTATATTCTTGTGGAAAAGTGACAAATAGCAACTTTGACCCTCTCTCTTTTAATTTTTTGAAAAAAGAGGCCACCCGTATGTACGTCTATTTGAGAGGAGGAGGATTATATTTTTGAAAGGGTGAAACATTATGAATATGTTAATTATATAATAATATGTATTATTATAAAAAAGAAAAAATAAAGCACGTTAAAATTTTTCTTTCTTGATTTTTTACAAAATCTACTTAGAATTATGCAAAATATGACTAAATAATTATAAATTTCAAGTTAAATTTTAATTTTGATAAATAATTTAAATTTCAAAATATCAAGTTCAGTTCGACTATGTATGTAGTAATTCCTCAATAAAGTGCCAAAACCCTATTAAAATATATGAACATTTTCAAAATTTTAATGTTTTTATTTAAAAATTTGATGGAATATGAGCTTCAAACAATTATTATGTAAATAAAAATAATTAAATATATGTATTTATTCGTATTACAACCGTAGTAAGTCGATTCTTCCTTTCTTCTACTGAGGTTTGAATTTGATTTCGAATTGTAAAGAGATTCAAAGGGAAAATACTAGCGGATAAAAACTACCTCCATGAAAGGGTCAGAATGGAGTCAAGTTGTATTTTTTGATATTTTTTGCTTTTCGAGCCTAAATAGGTAGCCAAGATAATGCCTAAAAATAAGGTTCTAAATTCTGAAGTTTACATGATCCTCTCGTGTGCACCCTTAATGTTGCTTGAATTATA
This sequence comes from Trichomonas vaginalis G3, assembly GCF_026262505.1. Taxonomy (NCBI): domain Eukaryota; phylum Parabasalia; order Trichomonadida; family Trichomonadidae; genus Trichomonas; species Trichomonas vaginalis. The sequence continues at coordinate 18,267,416 of NC_067205.1, forward strand.
AAATAGCTACCTAGCTAGGTGTATATAAATCAACCTCAATTTATCGATGAGAAGAAAATAAAGAAATACCATTCCTTCATTAAAATGTTTTAAACAATTAAAAAATCTTTCAAAATAAACAATGATTCAGCAGATTGATATAAAAATATGATCATTTAAATTATATTTTTTAAAAAAAAATCAATAAAAAAAAACGCTATTTAAAATATTAGATCTTCTAATTGAATCAAATTTTTATAAATATAAAATATGAAATATAAAAATTATTAGTAAATAAAAGGTAACTAAACTCCTTTCGCCGATCCGATTTGCTCCATATTTAAAATATAGCTTGCATATGTAGAAGAAAAGCTAATTTTGAAGTACGCCCGAAATCCACCAACAGGATTTCGAGCTACTAAAAAGGTACTTTTAAATGTGATTTTTTTTATAAAAAATTAAATTTATTTTAAGATCAGACTAAAAACTAATTTTATGGAAAATCTATATCGACAAATTATTACTTATTGGGTATATAGATTTTTTGATTATGGCGATTATGTCTGATATGCTTCCAATAAGCCAAAACACATTTCATACTGATTTCTATAAAAGGTATCTTATTATATAGAAGTGTAAGCTATATCTGTTTGTTTTTTATTATAACAAATTCAAATTCTCTTATAAGGACTAGATAATCTGTATTATTAATCATTAGCTAAATGAAGGTTCAAATAGAAAGTAAATATCAATTTATATGATACTGAAACCAAATAGTTCTTTTAATAAAAGATAACACGCTGAAAATTATTGAGTATTTGCAAATCTCAAAAATCTATTGGTGAATTTGGCTCAACTTTTAAAATTATAACATCCATATCAAATCATAAAAGCAGACAAAAATTAAAGCCAAACCTATCGGCCAATTTTTTTTGATATTTTGATTTTTGAGGTATACTTTTAAAAGTGGATTTAAAGCACTTATGAAAAAACATTAACTTCTGTCGTTATGATTATTGATTTAGACAATAATGATTTTAATCTTTGATTATCAAAACACTAAAGTCATCTTTTTAACATTTGCTTGGTAGCATTAACTCAAGTCTAAAGTACTATTTTATGTGGCACTCTTAGAATTTTTGTATTTATTGTACACGCTGAAATAGTACCATTAAAGTTATGGCGGACTTTCAAAAAATAGTTTGGTCACCTTTAGTAAATATAAAAAATAATATGAGAAAATATAAATTTATAATTAAATATAAATAGTTATTCTAGGCGATGTTAAGTTTTGGCTTCTCTTAGTTCACCATAGATATTTAGATTATGAAAAAAAAAATACAAGTAGTTGTGTATATAAATCCAACATTTTTGTTAATTATTTATAACCATTTGAAGAATCGTTAATCCACATTTTGCACAACATTGTTTTTTTCAATATATGAAAGAAAATAAACTATTGAAATTTTGAAATTTGAAAATTGTTATTAAAATGAATTACATATTGTATATGATAGAATTTGTTAAATTGGCCTGGTCAATTGAATTTGTTGATGAAAATTTATTAAATAAACTTTTGCGTTCTTTAAATACACCCTCATGTTTTTTTTCAGAAATTGAGATTAAATAATATATTTATTCCGCATCAAATTTATTTAAATTTTTTGTTGAATGTAACATTTTCTATTCTATCAATTTATTTGAGAAGGATCTTAAATCAATCTAACGATCTTCACAATTTTTTTGAAAAGAATTATATCATTTCCTCTTAATTTGCATACTTAATATCTGTTTTCATAATTTCTTCAATAAAAATGATTTTACATTTGATTTACTTTTCAAATTTGATAATCGGATTAATTATTCTTACTGTTAAAAAAAAAAAAAAAAAAGGTAGTGGGGCCTCCAGGCACTTCGTGCCCTCTAGCCCTGAAGATGTTTAGTATAACTTTGTCCGGACAAGTAAGGGTCTATCGTCGCTACAGGAAAAGTTACAGGCGTTCCACGGAAGTATACTTTGAGAAGCCTTTTCTCCCTTATAGAATGAGATAGGACGGTTATTTTACAAAACTGACAACACTTTGACCGAGTAGTTTTTTGTGCTGAACAAAAAGTGTCATATAAACATCTGTCAAAAACCGTTTTTTACTTCACTTAAAATGCCACGTAAGCTACGTAAGAATATACGTAAGAGGAAGGGAGCATTGAAACATCCAATAGTAAAACTGACACCACAACAACAGTTGCAACAACAAATGATGAATGACCCCACTATGTTGCAACAAATGTCAAGCAACCCTATGCTTTTAAACCGAGTTATTGGTGCACAGAGTGGAGGTTTAAGAGCGGCACTTTTAGCGAAAATGGCAGGCTATGGTGGAGCTGCAGACGGAACAGCTTATAACCCTCAAAGTCAAATGAATTTGAGTTCACTCAAAAATCAAATAACAGATGTCAAAAAGTCAAACATAGACATACAGAAACAAATAAGTGAAAACGAAAAGAAACTAGAATATGACAGACACACAAAGAAACTCAATGAGTTAAACGTAGAGAAAAAGAAGAAAGAAGAACAACTGAAAGAACTAAGTACAGAGGAATATGCGAAAAAAGTGTCAGAAAAAGCAGCAGAAGTAGCAAAAATGGAACAAGATGTTATAAATTTGAAAAACCATACTACTCAATATAAAGTACTGAAAGATGAAGAGATAAAACAAAAAGCCCTGAAGACATATATGGATAGCGATGAGTATAAAAAAGAAGTTGAAGCAAATATAAAGGCAGAAAAACTTTTACAGTTGCAAAACCAAACCGTACAGTATGAAAACTTAGCACAAGAAAGTAAAAATAACGACGCAGCCATGCAAAAGGCAATGAAAAGCGCAGAATATATAAAAGCTAATAATGACTGGTTAGATGCCCAAGCCAACGCCAAAGCAGCCCAACTTATAGGGTCAATAAGGACAAAAATACAAGCGGATGAAGACAGTTCAAATGAAGCTTTAATGAATGCTGACTTTAAGAACGCCTTCGAAGCTCTTCATAGTAAGGTGAAACTATTGAACGACTTCTCATCTGGAAAGAAACTGAAGTCTGAAGGTTTCGACAACGAGTTAAGAGAAGTAGCACAAAATATGACGAAAATAACAGATGCAGCAACGAGACAGGCAGTTCAAAGTGCCTATGACGCCGTTAGAGCAACTGTTGTGGAAAGTCAAGAAAAAGAGTTACAACAGACCAAAACAGACCTAGTAAATGCTTTCTTAAAAACGAAAAGTCAGGTAGGACATTATGCTGCAGATGGAACATATGTGCCAGCTGGTGGAACTTATATACCACCAAACCCTCCAAGAGAAGCACCTGCACCAGGACTACCTAAAACATTTACATCGTCACATGGACACAGACACAGGCATGCACCAAAACCAACAGTTCAAAACACTGCACCACAACCAACAGTTCAAAACACTGCACCACAACCAACAGTTCAAAACACTGCACCACAACCAACAGTTCAAAATCCAGCACCACAACCAACAGTTCAAAATCCAGCACCACAACCACAAACAGAGCAAGGACATAAAAGAAGTAGAGAACAAGGAAACCAAGAATTCTTAAAAATGCTTAAGGAAAATTATGGTTACCCAGATACTCTTGACTTTAGTGACAGATATAAAGAAGCTATTAGAAAGTTCAAGGAAGGAAATACTGACCCGAACCTATTTAGCTTTATGGTTCAGCACCAAATGGGATATAATTTCAAACCTGGAAAATACAAGCTCGCTAAGGGATATGATTTAATAGCATATCATCCAAATGACATGGATGAATTTACTCCGAGATATTTGGTGTCAGAGATAAATGATAATTCAACTATCTTCATGAAACGCGTAAAAAATAGAGACGGAACGAAAGAAGAAAGGGTTATGAATGCGGATGGCTTAAATAGGGAACTTGTTAAAAACGGTCTCGGAATATATGAAATGCCAGCAGATGAGGTACAAGAAACTCCACAGGAAGAAGTTCAGATACAACCAGACATGGAAGAAATATTTCAGCAACAACAGCTAGAAGAGCCTGAAGGAAACGAACAAGTCCCTCCTTTGGAAACTAACTTCACAGAACTAGATGAAGATTTGGAACAGCCGAAAAATCTTGACCCTCAACAAGAGTATGCGGAGAATATGGAATCTTTCCAAGAGTCTAAGAAAAATTCAGCTGACATAGTAGAAGAATATCGAAAAATGTTCGCCGACATACAAAAGACTCCAACATCAGATGAAAATATTCAGCATAGAATGGAAGCACTGAAAGAAAATGTACGCAAATACAACAATCCTTTTTACTTACGACCATATAACGTTCAATCTTTTGCTGAACTCGGTGAAAATAAAAGGTTTAATTTCACCAAAACATATAGAAATGAAACATTGTTTAAAGTTCATTCAGAACCTAACCAATATGGAAACAAACCTACTTTTGTTTCTGCAGACTATGGAACTACAATGAGATGGGGTCATAAAGCTAATCCGGATAGGTGGTTCATAAACTTACAACCACAATTCCAAGAAGTTGTAGACGCAATGGAAGTGAATGGTGAACCAGATATAGCTGGTATTTTCGGCGCGGCTTTAATGCCATTGAAAGATATGAAACATGCAGATATTTTGGACCAGTATGAAATGAACATGGCTGATGGAAATATAACACCTGACGTTCTAGAACATTTATCTCAAAGAACTACACAGAACCATAGAGATGGTATATTTGGTGAAGAGTTTAGAAAGAAAGTTAGGGAGATAGAAGGAAGAGAACCTATTGTACATGACCTTGCAAACGAAAGTTTACAAAATGTCATAAAAACTTACTTTGCAGACAATGAACTGAGAAGGGATGAATATTTAAGAAAACTCAAATGGACAGTACCAAATGAAATGTTAGTATTGAAAAACATGTTCCTTGACAAAATAAAACCAACTACAGAAATAAATGACGCAAGACTGAAACATTGGGTAAAAGCTTTCCCATTCACAAAAGATATTATTGGTAACATGGAAAGAAAACCAGAATGGCTACAAAAACATATATTTGGAAACGAGCTTATTCCATATGGACAAGCTCTGTTTGAAGAGCTTGAACCGGAAACTCAGGAAAGAGTCATGCAAACAATACGCGAAGACTCAAATACAAACTATGACAAAATCTTTCTAGGATATAGGTTACCTGAGATGGGCGACCAGAGCCCAAAGGCAAAAAGGACATGGGAAATTTACAACATACTAGGTGAACATGAGGCAAAGATGCAACAACTTGAAGCAGAGGGCAAGTTACCAAAAGCGACACCAAAGAAGAAGAGAAGAGTAGAACAAAGTGAAAGTAGTGAAGAAGTAACTTCATCTAGTGAAAGTAGTGGCAATGAAGGAAAAAGAAGAGTTAAAAACTCAGTCAGGAAGAAAGTAAAGCTTGGTACGAGTGGGTTCTATTATGACACATAAATTCAACTATTCTATATTTTTACCCATATGAAATGTACGCCGCTCAGAATATAACGCCAACAGTTTTGGATGCCATGAACGGAAATGTTTCCGAATGGTATAACGAATGCGACAATGCCATTAGAAGGTCAGAAATAGTTCCTGGAACTTACGAATATACAACTGCTGTTTCTTATGGAAACGTAGGTGAGTTTGGAGAAGGTTCTTCAACAACAGTAGATATTGCTTGCGACAGGTTTCATATTATTTCTATTGACAACTCATTCTTATACGTGGAACAAGACATTGAAATAAAACCTTCTGCCAAGTTGTCTGACAAGAAAGGTTGCAATGGAATTTTCTATGTCGGATACCAATATGCTCCAGAAGTTTTCATGGGATATAAGATATATTCTAACTCTGACTTAGTTCAAACAGTAACATGGGCAAACTATGAATGGTTCGCTTTGAGAAACTCAGTACAACCACAAGCTAGAGAACAAACAGACCAGTATGCAAATATTGAGAAAATAAGAAGACTTGACCCTAACGTTCCAGGAGTTTATGTTAACCTTTCTGGACAAACTGCAGCAGCAGTAACCAAAGTAAAACTGAAACTTAGAGTTCCTTTGTCATCTTTCCTCATCTTCAGGTTTTTAAGATACTTGCCAAACTGGGCAGGAAAAATTTCTATTGAACTTACTCCAAGCAAAAATAACTTAGTCATTGCACCAACACAAGACCCATTCACTATTACAGACGTAAAGGGAACAAATCAAACGTCATTCGCCGAATTTTGCAAAGACAAAGTTGACTTAGACTTTGGTTTCTCAAACTTCAACAATGAAGTAAACTATTATTTCAATGCTGCTGGAACTGCTTGGGACCCAGTTAAGTTTACATGCGAAAAGTTTGAATGCAAGAGAATAGAAAGCAGACTTGCAGTCTATATGTTGGACCCAGATATTTCAAATGCTTTAGCTGCCAAATATATTGCAGTTCCACTTATGTTCCCTATACACCAAATATCTGTCAAAGACTTTGCAGGTGAAGTTGGAAACCAAAGTGCTGACCCAGGTGCAAGAACAGATATTGCTTTAACAACTGCAATGAAACATGCAGATACTATGTTTGTACTGTTCAGACGAACTATAAATGACTATTCTTGTTTCTACAACCCCGGTATTAAATATCATATAAACATAGATGGCAAATATTATCCAAGAGAAGAATATTCTACAGTTGAGGATATGAGGTCATACAACTTGACATTAGATGCTATGAACTTTAACAACAACTTCACAACAACCATTAACCCTGAAATGCAAAGTTCTATTATGCCATATGTGAAAGTATGGACTCATACAGGAGGTCAAAAAACTCAATATACAAATGGAGACCGTTCAAACTTTTGGCTTGGCATTCCATTTGCTGACTCAGAAGACTTTATGGGTGGTATTTCAACTGTTGGTACTGTACAAATACAATATACTGGTGACAGAGACGGTCCAGATGAACTGAGAGCAAAGAAGTTTACAAAACCAATAGCACTTTTCACGGAAGATGCTCTTTTGAAGATTCGTTCGATGAAACCTGCTGGGGCTCCTCAGATTGGCATAACGACAGCTTCCATCGAGCAGATTTTGGCAGCAGGTCAGTAAGTTGTTCTTTGACACTTTTCTCACCATCGTAAATAGTTATGACACCAGTTTTGACATAATATTGTAAGATAAACTTACCTTTAGAAATATCTGTAAGTTTTGTTGTTATATTTTTGTCTGCTTCAAGAACTTTCACCATTTCAGTTATACCAACTTTCTTTGCTTTATGAAAATATTTAGGTTCAGCAAAGACTGCTATTCTATAACATTTACCATTGTTTGTATAAAGAACTATTCTGTCAATGTATTTGTATTGTTTGTGAGTATAAACCTTGTTTTGCTTCAATTCGAAGAGATACTCGAATACGTCCATCTTTTTATTCTAAGTAAAATGTCATTTCCGAAAAATAGAAGCGTGAGTGTTTCAAAAGGTTTAATGGCGGTGGCAGATGTGAAGTTAAATTCACCAACTCAAACAAACAGTCAAAGTGTTATTGTCAATGTCAAAGACAGAGATGTTGAAGTGGGGAAACCATACGAAGACGAAGATGGTATAGCAATTGTTCCTGTAAAAGAACAACCAACATATCCTGAAGTTAGCAGAGACTTAAGTTCTGTTGCAGATATTCGAAACGACTACCAACAACTGAAAGACAAACTTCAAACTCAGGAGAAGATTTGTCAAGCTTTAAGTATAATGTTAAACTTGGTCGAACACAACCCTGTAAAAGTGAACTCATATGTCATTGCACCTCATGAAGTTTTGAAAGAACTATTGAAACTTTTGACAGAGGCAGACGATATAAACATCAAAGAAATAGAACCCGACATTAGTTGCTGTGGTGTTTCATATAATGTCATTGACAAGATATACGTTATGAAAGGAGGTGAAACGTTGAACTTAAAGTATAGTTTCCCAGACGTTATAAAAATATTTGACGACCACAACATTTCATTAAAATTTATTTGCTAAGTAAAAATGTCAAAACTTCTTGAAAGATGTTTGAAGAAAAATAATATAGACTTTATTTCATGTAAAGGACTTTACACACTTTTGAACGATATGAAAGACCCTGTTTTGTTTGTTCGTGTAGACAAAGGAAAGTTCTATGTCTTTACAAAATATTTGAACTTCTTAGACAGAGAACTTCAAGAAACGCCATGTGAAAGTTTAGATGAAGTTCTTCTCCACTTTCAGAAAAACTTTTAAATATATATAAATGGCAGAAGATATAATGGTTTATACTATTACGACTAAAAACCCTGGGTCATATAATTCTATAACAACAAACTTACAAAGTCCTCAAGGACGGTATTGTAAACTAACCTTAAACACAATGACGACTAAAGCCTGTTTTGCTCTTTTGACACCAGAAGACTTTATTGTTGTGAATGGTAAAAAATACTCCTTTGAAGATACTTACTCAGATATACCACCAACAGGTTTTGTTGACTTATTTAATACTTTAAGGACGGGTGTAACATGTGCTGCAACTAGAGCAGGTTTCATTATGTTTGGATGTCCGACTGAGTTTACTATAAACAATATGAGCTATAATACAAAACTTATATCTGGTTTTTACTACCAACAGTTTCCTATAACAGGAAAAGGTGTCATACAAGGTTTGTCTGTTCCGTTGACTTTAAGTACACCTATTTTATATATTGTTTCAAACTTAGGTTCAAAGTGTTATTCGAATGTCGACAGAAACTATTATGACCAAAAGATACTTATGCGTATAAATAACACATTCTCTGCTGGTTTGCCTATTGTTCATTCGAATGCAGAATTTTCAACCTTAGTGAACTCAAACACTTTGGCAAGTATAACGTTGACATTAGTTGACGCAAACTTTGTTCCTGTAAAACTTTTATGTCCTATGTATTTGTCAATGACGGCAGAAAGTTTCGAATTGGAAGATGCAACTGGTGAAAGTATTGTATTACAAGAACAACTTCAACAACAAATAGCTCAAGAACAACAAATGCAACAAATGCAACAACAAAGTCAAGAATAAAAAAATATTTTTTTTATTCTTATAAAAATGTACAGAATAGATGTTTCAGATTTTTATGACTTCCAAGCATTCAGAAATATGTGTCCATTTAGAGACTATAACAAAGCAGTCGAGAATTTGAAACGTTTAGTCATTTATGTTGACTCTGCCCCAGAATGTTATGTTATGAAAGAATGGGATGTAGTCTTTAACAAACCTAAAGCGACAATAGTTTCAGAACAAGAATGTAGACAGAAACTTAAGAAAATAAAAGTTGTACAAGTTGGCATGAAGATGTTAGATGCTTGGGATATCTTATTGTCAAAGTTAGAAGATTTTTCAGTTCGAGGTATAAAGTTCTATACACCTTCTCCAAACTTCTATTCTATCTTCACTGGATATAAATACGAACAAGTAGAATGGAAAGAAAATATTATAGAAGCTTGGTTAGACCATGTCAAAAGAAATTATATGCAATGGAAACGAAAGAGTCTATGAGTATATCTTATGTTGGTTTGCAAACATCTTACAACATCCAAGTGCTAAAAATGAAACTGCTCTCATTATAATTGGAAAACAAGGAACTGGTAAGAATACTTTCTTTACAGATTTTTGTGCAAACTGTTAGAAGGTTATTCGAACCCGAATATGACAAACTTAGAAAACATCTGTGGCAAGTTTAACTCCTCAATAGAGAATATGAAACTTATAGTTTGCAATGAACTTCAAAGTATAGATACAACAAAAGTTTTGAACTCAGATGCTTTGAAGAGTCTTATAACAGACAAAGTTGGAGTTGTTGAAAGAAAATATAAAGACCAAAGAGTTTGTGAAAATGTTGCAAACTTCATTATGGTTTCAAACAATGCTGTTCCGATGAAGTTAGAAAGTTCTGACAGAAGATATGTAGTTGTCAGAACGTCAGATTCTCATATGCAAGATACAGAATATTTTGACGACTTAGCAGAAAACTTTGACATCTGACTTTTACAACCACTTGTTCTCATACTTTATGACATTAGATATTTCAAAGTTCAATCCAAGACAAATTCCACATACCGAAGAGAGACAAACATTGTTAGAAGCAAACAAGAGTGTATATGAACTGTTCATAGATGAAACTGACTTTGAGTGTTTAGATGAAAGGTCATTGTACGATTCGTATAAACAATATTGTCAAGAATATGGTTATATGACAGCGTCTAAACGAACATTCTTGGCAAATGTCAAAAGTCTTTTAGACGTACAGAATGGTGTATATACAAAGAAAAATTTTTATGAGTAAATTTTAAAAAAAATATTTTTTTTTATCCGATAGAAAAAGATGGCAAAATTCATCTCAGTAAACAAGTACATGTCAGGACTTAAAGAAGAACTAGACCCATTCACATATTTGAATGTTTACTTCTACCATTTTGAAAAGTCTTCATTCAGCAAAGTTTGGAACATCGAACCAGTTAAGTTTGCTATTGTGACTAAAAATGGTGCGAAATTTGAAGACTTAGACATAGAAGGTTTGTTAGCAGTCAAAGAAAGTTTTGACAGAAGGTTTTCAAACCTTAAAGAAGGCAAAGCATACAAACTTGTTATACCTTATGAACCAAAGAAAGCAGACGACTATGAATATTATGAGTCTAAGATAGTTGAAGTTCAAGGTAAATTGGGTAAAAAGATTTTAGAGTCTAAGCCAGTGTTTGCTCCTAAAGAGGAAGAGAACATTGACATTGACCCAGAAATGTTCTAAAAATAAAATTTTATTTTTACATGTCAAATTTCTTTTTCTCTGGAACTGGTTCAGATTCTTTCTTCTCTTCTTCTACTTTCTTTTCTTTCTTCTTCTTTTCTGGTGGAGTTATGTCAAATTTGGCGCAACTATATTTATGTAAAAGTTCTTTGTCCTTTAATAGCTCTTCTATTCTGTTTTCTATTTCATCTTCAAGAACAGCGCATGTGTCTTCTTTGCATTCTAAGAACTTTTGTTGGACTTCATCTTTCCAATCGGCGTCATCTCTGTCAACAAGTCTGTCATTGACAAATTTTAAGACTGCTCTGCTTAATGTTTTATGGTTCTTGTCATATTCCCAGAAACAGAACTTTAGAACAAATTCACCTTTCTTGTTTACACTATGTAAGATTTTATGGTCGACAGATGTTTTGCTGTCGAAAAGCTTGTCTCGAATATAGATAGCGAAATCGCTAGACATTTTCTAAAAGATAAAAATTTTAATTTTTCTAAAAATATGTTAGAAAAAAAGTTTGCTGACATTGACAAGAAATTTGAGAATGTTTTAAACAAGAACAAGAGGAAGTTAGAAAATGCTCAGATAAAGCCTATACATGACAAGTTCTTATTTGCTCAGAATGGTATAACAGGTCTAATTGCACCACCTGGGTCGGGTAAGACTTTCACTTATCTTAAAATGGCTGCACAACAACAAGAACTAGATGAGAAGAACCCATTCTATGAGTTAGTTGTCATTTGTAGTACTTCTGGTCAATTTGACCAAAACCGTCAATTCGTTCAAAGATATTATAAAGAAGTCTAAGTTAGTATGTATAAAGGATACTGAGTTGTTAGATTGGATAAAGAAGTACCAAAGAAGAGTTTGAAGTACAATGCTATAAATGAGTATATAAATTCGAAGTTTAAAGACCCAAATGAGGAAATGCAGAGAATATTAGAGAAGAAACACTTCAGAAACAAACAGAAAGAGATAGAATACATTTCGAAGAAATTGCAATCTTACGATTGGAAGACATACCCTCATAGGTGTCTTCTTATCTTAGATGACTTTGCTTCTCATCCTTTGTTAAAGAACAGAGAACAAGACATGTGTCGAATTCTTAAGAAGCTCAGACACTTTAACATCTCAGTTGTCATTTGTGTACAGACAGCAAAGAGTTTAAGTAAGGATGTAAAGAGAATACTTACTGACATTATACTTTTCCCTGGATTGTCCGAAGACGATTTCATGGAACTTATGAAAGAGTCCATGGCAGGTAAGTTTGACAGATATGAACTATGGGAGAAGTATAAAGTCATACAAGACCCTCATACTTCTTTCAGAATTCATATCTACGCGAACAAAGTTCAAATTGTAAAAAGTCAAGCTTGAAAAATAAAGAGTTCATTTACTCTACTTGTTTGAAGTTGTCAAAATACTCTGTTATTTTTTCCTTCAGTAGCGGTAAGTCTTCTTTGAAGGTAAGTATTGTACAACCTTTCATATCATAGTGTGTTTGAGGTAACGTATCTTGAACTATTTGTTTCACATCTTCATTTGGGGTCATTGAAATCGGTAAGTTTTCGCGATAGAACCAATTTCTGTCAGATTTGTAAATCTTAGCAAGGTCGTAAAAGCTTTTGTTGTTTCTTCTGACTAAATGCAACATAACCATATCTTTATCTTCTTCTTTCTCCAACTCTTCAGTATAAATCATATACTTATAGTTCTTTTCCTTTCCTTTTGGTACCGAACGTGGTATTCTTTTCTGAATGCTTTTGTCTTTTGCTTCAATGACTTCATCTTTTGCTTGAAGTTTCTTTTCCATCTCTTCACGTTCTTGTCTATGAATTTCGTCAAGAAGTCTGTAAACATGCCATGCATAACGAGGAGAAGCCCACATTGCAACTGCATTTACTAAAAGTCTATGTACATAATATCCTCTTAAATTTATTGGCAAATTTTTACGATTTTCATGTGTTTTATGCAAGACCGAAAAAAGTCGGTCTAGAGAAATTTCACTCAAAAGTTCTTGTGTGCTTTGGTTTTTGAACCAGTCGTCTGCGTGTTTAGTGTCTGGAGCAAAACATGCTGTCAAAATACTTTGCATTTGGTACATATCGTCTTTGACCGAACGAATGAGACGTAACTGTTTGTTAAACTGTATGTACTCATATTCTTCATTTATAGCTTCATGGACTATAACTGTTGTTGTGTTCTCTGTTGTTGACATATCTGTCCTTACATACAAAATAAAAAAATAAATAAAAATAAAACTAACTTTATTTTTTCTATCTTAAGGAAATTCACTGTTTTCATGAGTTTTAGGCGACCCCGAAAAAAGTCGGTCTCGCTGTGCTTCATGATTTTCATAGAGTTTTGGCGACTAAGGTTTCTTACCTACTCGCTGTGCTTCACTGTTTTCATACGGAATTCAGCAAAAATATAATTTAGGGTAGAAGGTTAGATCTAACCTCCTTTCTAACCTGTTTTTTTCACAAGCGTTTTACATGGTAAGCGTTATTTTTACATTATGACACGAAGTGAACATTGACACTTCGTCAAAAAAATCCCTGAAATCATATCTTACATACAAAATAAAAAAATAAAATGACACTTTTTCATTAGATAACTGTTATTTTTTGACGAAGTGAACATTGACACTTCGTCAAAAAAATCCCTGAAATCATATCTTACATACAAAATAAAAAAATAAAATGACACTTTTTCATTAGATAACTGTTATTTTTTGACGAAGTGAACATTGACACTTCGTCAAAAAAATCCCTGAAATCATATCTTACATACAAAAAAATACAAAAAAATAAAACTAACTTTATTTTCTGACTTTCACAAAAGACCAAAAATAAACGCTTTACATGTATTTTTCAGCAACTTCGTCAAATAATTTTATAGCTTTATCTATCTCATCTACTTCAAACGTTTCTTTACCTTTTATGGGAGCACCATACATTTTCTCAAACTTTTCAAGTAGTTCTGTTTCTGCAGCTCTCATATCATTAGCAAACACAACCTTGACTCTATTGACTGTACTGTCATATCTTTGAGTTATATTATATGTTCTTCCTATCTTATATCTTTTTGTATTGAAGTCCTTCGGTTTCTGAACGATGTAAAGTAAGCCTTCACTGCAACGTTCCGTATCGAATGAACCATATGTTATGAAGTTATATCCAACAACTGGGTCTAACCATAACAAAACTATTGGTATAAGACTTTTGTCTATAAGATATGCTGCAGTTCCATAGAATCTTACCGATATCATAAGCTCAGGATTTCTTGTCAAAATTTTCTGAGTAGAAGCATTTCTAACCCAGTCCTTTGTTTTCTTTCCAGATGGAGATATAATGTCTGACAAAGAATATTTGTTGTATTTCTTTGAGTATCTTACGTTTAAATCACCTATTCTAACCAATTTGGTGTCATTGTCTATCTTTTTAACTGTTTCAAACTCAATGTTTGTCATTTCTGTTCTTACATACAAAATAAAAAAATAAATAAAAAATAAAACTAACTTTATTTTTTATTTCGGGAAAACTCATGAAATTTGGTCATTTTTCAGCAAAAATAAAGTTTAGGTGAAGTGGTGCGATCTCACCTGTTTTTTCACCTCTTTTTTCACAAGCGTTTTTACATGAATTGTACGATGTATATTTGAAATCCTAAACAGTTTTGTAGCCTCTATTTCTTCTTTTAGTACATCGAATGTTTTAACAATGCCGAAAGTTTCTTTATACTTCTTCTTGACGTCAGATAGAAGGAAATCTTCTGCTGTTGGATAGTTTTTGTCAAGACTTCATTGTAAATGACCAAAATATATTTTATGTTAGAATGTTAGATCTAACACGTTTTCTAACACGTTTTCTAACATGGTCTAAAACACACAAAACTCATGAATTTTCAAGACTTCATCGAACTTAAATGTTTTGTCAAGACTTCATTGTAAATGACCAAAAATATATTTTATGTTAGAATGTTAGATCTAACACGTTTTCTAACACGTTTTCTCACATAACTATTTACAAGCGTTTTACATGGTATATGTTGCGATGGTTCATGACTTTAAACAGTTTTGTAGCCTCTATTTCTTCTTTTAGTACATCGAATGTTTTAACGATACCGAAGGTTTCTTTATATTTCTTCTTGACGTCAGATAGAAGGAAATCTTCTGCTGTTGGATAGTTTTTGTTCAGAAATGCTAACATGTCCATTTTATCTTCTGCTGGCTTTTCTGCTTCTTTCTTTAAATCTGCATAGTCGTTTCTCATTCTTTCTATCTCTTTGACGGAGTAGTTATATCTCCTCATTGCTGCTTTACATTTAGAACATTGCGGGTTCATTTTTGCGTTATATTCTGAAACCTTACCTGCTAAAACAACTAAAGCGTCAATGGTTTTCTTTAACTCAAAAGTTGCTGGTTTTATCTGTTTATTCCATACTTTACCTCTTCTATCTTCATCTCTTATCTGCCATACACATTCAGCAACTAACGAAACAAAGTTGTCGTAGGTCTTAAATTCTTCAGATTTATATATGTCAGAAACATTCTTATATACCATGTCGCAATCTTTGTCCATAACCTTATGGTTGCAATGAAATCCTAGAAACTCATAGTTTACCTTTCGTATGAACTTCTTTATTTCTACTGAGTCAGTTGGTTTCACTTCTATTTCATCGAATTCAGGAATAGTGAGTTTTTGTTGTTGAATTTCAGGTAGTTTAGGCAAATGGTCAATAATGTCCTCCATTTCATAAAGATACTGTTCATTTGTTTCATCTTTCGCACTACAGTCTAAATTACTTGTTAAAAGTTCTTGCTTTATCTTCTGGATTTTTGTTTCGAAAGTATATGAAGAAGGAATGAAGCTTTTCATCTCTACTAACATAGATGTTGGATTCATGACTAAAGAGTTTGGTGCTGTAGTTGTTTGAAGTGTTGTTGTGCCGATTGTTGACATTTTTATTTTTTTATACAAAATAAAAAAAATTAAAAAAATAAAACTAACTTTATTTTTTATTTCGGGAAAATTCATGAAAATTCAAGAGGTTAGAAAACATGTTAGAAAACATGTTAGATCTAACCATCTACCCGACATTCTCGTCAAATACAAAAAATGACACTTTTTCATTAGATAACTGTTATTTTTTGACGAAGTGAACATTGACACTTCGTCAAAAAAATCCCTGAAATCATATCTTACATACAAAATAAAAAAATAAAATGACACTTTTTCATTAGATAACTGTTATTTTTTGACGAAGTGAACATTGACACTTCGTCAAAAAAATCCCTGAAATCATATCTTTTATACAAAAAATACAAAATAAAACTAACTTTATTTTTTATTTCGGGAAAATTCATGAAAATTCATGAGGTTAGAAAACATGTTAGAAAACATGTTAGATCTAACATTCTAACATAAACTTTATTTTTGGGTCCTTTACGCTCATTACGAAGAAGTCATGACAAAACATTTACGAAGAAGTCATGACAAAACATTTACGAAGAAGTCTTGACAAAACATTTACGATGAAATCATGAAAATTCAAGAGGGTAGAAAAGAGGTTAGATCTAACCTTCTACCCTAAATTATATTTTTGGTCCGGGAACAACTTTCTCTCAATTGGAGCTGTGGCATACTCTTTGCGTAAACGGTTCAGACCTTCTTCGAACTCTTGGTCTCTCTTCGATTTGGATTGAGATTGGAATTGCTGGGGTGGAGCTTGCTGGAACATCCAAGGGTTGGGGAAGTAAGGCATAGGCAGAGGAGGGTAGTTCGGGAAGCCTTGTGGTGGGTAGTAACCTTGAGGTGGAAATTGGTAGTAAATCGGAGGTACTTGCTGGAACTGAGGTGCAGGGGCTGGTGCTTTAGGTTCCTCTGGTTTGGGAATGGACTGGGTTGGTGGTACGTCGGACATTGTTCTGAAACAGTACAAGACTAGTTCTGAAACAGTACAAGTATTGTTCTGAAACAGTACAAATATTGTTCTGAAACAGTGCAAGTATTGTTCTGAAACAGTACAAGTATTGTTCTGAAAAAGTACAAGTATTGTTCTGAAAAAGTACAAGTATTGTTCTGAAAAAGTACAAGTATTGTTCTGAAACAGAAAATTTTTCTCACAAATTGAGAGCTTTTACGGGAAATTTGTTCTGAAAAAGGACAAGTATTGTTCTGAAAAAGTACAAGTATTGTTCTGAAACAGTACAAGACTAGTTCTGAAACAGTACAAGTATTGTTCTGAAAAAGTACAAGACTAGTTCTGAAACAGAACAATGGACAACATCGAGCCATTAGATGAGGCAATTTACCTTATAGAGATAAATGAAGTTGTTAAGCAGTACTTGGGCAAGGACAAAGCCAACAAGTCCCTCGGCTGCTGGTTGTCTGGAAGAGGTGCGCTGAAAATCGAAATTGAAACCGAAATTCCAATTCAAATACCAGACGGGACAGCCTACGACGACATAAAGCAAGCAAAGAAGGAAGCCATTATAAAGTTCTTTGCCAAGCGTCCTTGGATACTACTTCCAAACAGAGAGAGTCCAATTCCACGAATTATACAAATTCTCAGAGCACTGTTCCACTTCTCGGGTCAGCCATTCTACATAACCTGTGAAGGCGACATCCAACCAGTTCAGTAAACCTTAACGTTTAACTGCACTTTTTTATGTTTTTTGTGAAAGTGTCAAAAATAAATTGTTTTCATGAGTTTTCTACGATGTTAGAAAAAATGTTATTTTCTAATATCTTCACATTCAATACTTTTTCAGCACTTTTCCGTAGTTATATATGAAAGACAATTCGAGATAAAAGTCATAGTACAATGGAATAATATGTTGCACACCATTTGTTGTGAACCAAACTTGAAAGTCAGAGAAACTGTTACTAGGTGGTTCGTAGAATTTAGAAGCAAAGTCATAAAAGTCCTTACCAATACATAGAAAACTATTGTTGCTTGAACTGAAACTTGCATGACACATAACATTTTGAGGGTCAAACACGTTTCTATAAACTGTCAAATCTGCTGGTGGAAGTATAAATTTAAATGGACCATCTGGTGGTAATGGTTCGTTCTGGTTTAGTAACCGAAGAAATTGTGCCCAAGAACGTTTGTCTACTTTCCAAAATAAAAACTCTGTATCTCTTGGAGGGTTAATTTCAATCTTTTGAAATGAAACGGTGGAGTTCATCTTGTCATATTCTAGTTTCAGATAGTATGTTCCATTTAGTAAAGAGTCGTATTTTTCTTGAAATTCCCAATAATATTTGTTCATTTGAGTTTGAAAGTCATTTAGAGTTTTCTCAAGACTTTCGTCTGAACGAACTGTAAAGATTCTCATTTCGTCAAATTTGTCTATTAGACCATCAGAACCTTTATACTGCCCATGAAAATATACTGCGAACATAAATGCGTTAGTTCTATTTGAAAACAAAACTCTTCTAAATCCTATTGCCTTTGCATCTGAAGGACTTTGAAGCCAACGAATTGGATAGTCAAACCTGTATGTTCGGGATGAAATTTCTTCATCTGAAATAGTCCTACCAGCATTTGTAAAGATATAGTCTAACGGTTTTGTATCTGCTACTTTTGTTCTTTGTTTTTCAACCTGAAGCATTTAATATATGTAAAAATATATTGTTTTAAAATGGTATGCCATTTCATATTTCTCATCTAACAAACAAGTTTCCCAACGGTCTTCTCCAACAAACTCAGCGTACATTTCAAATAAAATAAAAAATGTCACTTTTTAAAAAATAAATTTTTACTTCATGCAATGTTTAACACATCGAAAGGCATGTCCATAAGACGTTCTTCTTCTAACCTCTCTAGTCTGTTTGGATAATTGGCACGTGCTGTTTCCAAATCCATTTCGTAGCGAAGACCAGACAATTTGTCATAGACTTTTATGGGTCTTCCCTTCCTATATTTAAAATTCTTCGAAACTCTCCAACCATATCCTTGTAACTCTGCTTTTTATTCTAGCAGATTTTCTATCCATTCTATATGGGGGCATTTTTATAAAAATAAAAAAATATTTTTCTTTACTTTACATAACCACCTGCTGCCATAAGTCTTTGACGCCAACCCATACCAGCTAATGAAGGTTGACTTGGTTTAGTTTCCAAACTAAACTTTGGTTTTGGTTTATCTTCAGTTTTTGGTTTTCTTCTTCTATCGGTTTTTCGTCACTTTTCGGTTTCTCTGACTTTACTTCACTTGCAGGAACAGTTGTGTCGTCAACATCTTCATAAATATCATATGCCATTTGTTTTTGTTTTCCTTTCAACTTTTTGTGTTTGTTGTAAAGTTTAGAATATTTCGACTCTAAGTCAATGAGATGTTCTATAATGAACTGTTGGTCAGTGAAGTAAACTTTTCCATCTGTTGTCTCGAAAGCTCCTTCAGACTTCAATATTTTATTTGTGAGAGTCTGTTTCTTTTTTGAGATACTTGCCGTTCCATTTTTATGAAAAGTGACTTGTAGTTAGGGTTTGTATTTCCAGACCTGGCACTTTCTATTATTGAATTTTCTCTTCATCTGTAAGTTCTTGACAGGTTTTGACAATGGTTCTGAACTTTTTGTTTGTGGTGTCAAATCTACCGTTTCAACTTCTTCGGTCATTTCATCTCAGTAAAAAATTTTAGTTGGTTTGTTTTCAACTGGTTGTTGTTGTTTTTTAAGTCGGTCTAAAACTTCCTGAGGTATAGGAAGAACTTGACAAACACGTTGTGTAACTGCTGGAAGCCGACAAATCCATCTTGAACCCATTGTCTCAATGCTGTATTGTTCATTTCATCTCAGTAAAAAACTTTACATTCCCCACGTTTGAGGCGGTTGAGGTTGGTTATTGTTTACCCATTGTTGTGCATGGTTATATCCTCTGTTAAAGAATCTTTCACCTTGGTCCATATAGTGTCCTGCTTGGTTATAGTAGTCATTTGCTTTGTTATAATAGTTTCCTGCTTGTCTTCCTACATTGTCCATCCATCCTTGAACTTTTCCTCTTGTTTCAGGATTTGGAATAAGATTTGTTGCATCTCGTGTACATCCCAACCTTTCTGTACAGTTTGTATAATAGGTTGTGCTTTCTCTTTCAGTATACCTAATGTACTCAAAATCTTCCTTCCAACTCCAAATACACCTCTGGCTATTGTTCCCACTGCGGGTAAAAATCTAGATGCAACTCCTGCTAATGCGCCAAATAAACCCATTTCTTATAGGATAAAAAATGACGAATCCAAACAAAGGACCCCTATGTTTCTAAAGCGACAAAGAAAGCACTCATGGTAAAAATCTTTAGTTCAACACCAAATGCTTGGTTTATGGATATCTTGGAAAACATTCCGAGAGTTAGAACAGATGGACCACCAACTGGCTAATATTTGTCGGTCAAAACACAAGATACTGTGAAGCCATACCATTATGGTCCAAAAATATTTTAGATGTGAAAACTGCTTTGACAATATTCGTTGACAAATACCATCCAACAAAACTGACATCTGACTGTGAAAGTTCTTTCAAATCAGATGATGTAAAAAACTATCTGCGTTCAAAAAATGTAAACCAATATTTCATTGTCGACCAAAACCATTCTGCTCTTGGTCATTGACGGTTGATAAAATGTTAAGAGACTTAAACCAACCACAAGGTGGTGAAGCAAATGAAATGTCATATGACGACAAATATAGACACTTCTCCATGGCAAAGATGAGACAAGTTTTAAATATTTACAATAGCCGTAAACAAAAGGTTTGGGAAACCACTCCCCCGAAGAAATGAAAAAACAACCCTGACTTAGAGAAAGACTATATATTTAATAATTTAGTCAAAGAGACAAACAAGAAAAGAATGCCGGCTTCAAACTTCAGAAAGGTGACAAAGTAAAAATAGAAATACCTAAACGCGACCCATATGAAAATACTATTGACTATGACAACAATGGGAACCCGACAGGTACTCACATTCGTGTTCGTAAAAATAGAAGAAAGTATACAAGAGAATATTATGAAGTTTTAGGCAAACATGGCAAAATGTACACACTGCAAGCAGAAGATAAAACGACTATTGTCAGACCTCGTTTCAAACTTGTCAAAGTTCAAGGTGGTATACTTTCAAAAACAGTTCCTAACAAATATAAGACAACTCCTGACGAATATGCTAAAGAAGTTGAAAATGACGACTAAGCATTTCTATACCATGCGTAAACTCATGTAAGGTGGCATGTATTCTTTACTTTGTCCCGTTGTTTGCGTATATCCTGAACGCGATGTGTATGGTTCCTCACCTCCTCAGTGTTACTCCAGAAACAATTTATAGCAAACTTAACGTCTTTAACATCATATCCTTTACCTTTTGTCATTCCTGACCAATCCCAATATCTATGCTTATGCCAACCTGCTTGAGATGTACTTAAATCTATGTAGTGACTATGTGCAGGTAAATTTCACCTGAAATCGTTTTACTTCCACCTGTTTCCTTTGAAGAGTTTGCACAATACAAAAACCTGTCGACTATTTGAGTCCAAGTTCCAAAACCCAGAACTGTTTCTGGTCTGGTAGAGTTCATTGACGTATAAATAGAGCCTATAGGATATAATGTTTGAAGTATTTCTGTCTTTAATGTTTGAAGCTCTTTTTTGTCTGCTTTCTTGTCATATAAATCTTGAGCAGTGAATTTAATATTATATTCATCCTTCATGACATAAACATCTTTACATCTAATGTTTCTCATCGTCGTTATGTCGTCATCCGATGTTAAACCTTGTGGAAAGTTAGGAGGTTTACAATATAATACATCCCCACCAGTTACGTCAACCGTTCCTTCAATACTTTCTATAGCAACAGTTGTAAAACTTGTATGTGTATGGTTCTTATCTGCTTTCTTCTCTAACTCATCGTTAACATAAGTTTTATCTGCTTTAAGGTCTAAACATCCTGAAACCCATCCTGTATCGGCTTTAGTTTTTAAAATCTTCGATGTCCATTCATGGTACCAGTCAACCCTTTCTATAATTTCTTTATCTTTTTCATCCACATATTCCTTATCTGCCTTCTTCACTAACGCACTAGCCATAAATCCTTATCCCTTTTTCAAGGCTAACGTTTAAGTCTGTTATTTCAGATATAGAATGTGTATGAGTCTTTTTAGAATATTCGTTTTCAGCTCTCGTCACTTCACTTGACATTTTATTGTCAACATATGTTTTGTCTGCTAGTTCAGGATGAGTATGTTCTTTTGTTGCATAAGCATTGTTAGCTCTTTCTTCTTCTTTTGTATTGCATCGTCTACATATTCTTTGTCAGCTTTGTTGTCAACATCTGTTTTCAAAAGAAGTTCATTTATAGGTTTCTCGTTTAAAGTTCCTTTTGTTGGATTTATACAGACAGTATTGTTCTTCTTGTCTTGAAATAGAAACTCATCTGTCATTGGGTTTAATGTCAGTTTTAAGTTTCCTTCTTTCAATGACTCAGATATCTTAGAATAGTTTGAAAAGTTTGTTGTTTCTTATTTAGAGCTTGCATAATGAGTTGTCGGTTGTGTTGTATTTCTCTCATGGAAGCAATATCTTTCGACATTTTTATTCTAGATAAAATATGCTTCCAATAGAAAAAGAAAATTCAAGAGTTGCTACAACTAAACCATTAGATGAACTTTTTACTAATGTCGGTCAAAAGTTTGAGACAGAGACCGTAAAGCATGAAGGCTATCGTTTTGACTACCCATTAAGATGGCTAAGAGACCCATCTGTCACAAAAGCTATTGGCTTTCGTAGAATGAAGTTCATTTCAGAAGCCATACATGGTTTCCCATTTACGGTCGGTTTTGAAGTTCGATACTATAACAAAGAAAAACGTATGTATGAGAAATTTGAACAGGGAAAACTTTTACAAGTTAGTTTGCTTGTAAACTTAGAAACAACTCTTCAAGCTTTTCAAGAAAAAATAAACGATATCTATATCGAATATGCAAAACAGTATAACATTGACGAGGAGAATACCATCTCGATATTATTTATGACAGGAAAAATGCAACTGTTAAAATCAATAGAATAGAAGACCTTGGAGAAAACGTTTATATTTCTACAAAATATAACAACTTGGCATGGTATAGATTTATGAGGATGTTAAATCAGCCTGCAGCATATCCAGTACACCCAGACTTTTATGAAGTCGAAAACCCTAATGGAACATATGAAAATGTTTTCGACCAAGATGCTATTATTGTTCATGCTTCATTTTCTGGCGCCCAAAACTCTTTCTTATGCTTGGCAAATGACTTTTACGAAAAACCTACAAAGTTATACGAACCACCAAGTGGAAGTATTTCAGACTTTCAAGTATGGTTTACTACAGATGGAAGAAAAAGAATAATTCCATTATACCATGCGTTTTACTTAGAACTTAGTTTCATATACAACTACTATCGAACGGTAAAAATATAATTTTTTAATACGGTTGAGGTGTTGGATTTGGTTGCCAACTAGACTGTGGTGCAGGTTCAGGCTGTTGTATAACAGGAGCTTGCTCTTCTGGTTCAGGGTCTTTAGGTATAATACCAACAAACTGACCTACCCTTTTACCAATATTTTTGACACCGTTCCAAATTCCTCTTCCGACAGATTTTATTCCATTCCATATACCTCTTCCAACATTTCGAAAGAAGTTTCCTATCTTACTGAAGAAACCCATTTTACTATATGTAAAAATCTAATGTCCGCCTAGTCTCTTACGTTTCCTGTTGAGTTCCATAGCATTCTTTAACTGGAGCTCATACATTCTGTTTCTCCTCTGGTAGAAAACATATTCTGGGTCAACTCCTGTGTTCGCGTCATCTGCATAAAGTTGTTTATATCCCACTTCAGGGTTTGTATAAAACTCTTTCCATCTCATATTTGCATACCATGGTGGCAAACCTAACGCAGCGTCATTTGACATGGCAGTTTGCATTTGTACATCTGTTGGCACTTGACCATAGTTTGCCATTGCAGTTTGTATTCTAACTTCATTTGGAATATTCTCTGGGTTTGGTTGTCCAGGTTGCTGTGCATTCGCTAAGTTCTGTGCGTCCATTTAATATTAGATAAAAATATCTCTTACGAGTACATATACTGAACATTTGCAGGCATTGGTTCATCTTCATATTCTCTATATCTTTCTGCCACGTCAAAGAAATAAATGACACAATGGAAAAAACCTAAAACAAGTAGTCCTATTTCAAACCACATTTACTTACTAATAAAATTTCTTTGTTATGACACTTTCTCCGGTTTATAGGACCTCTCTCATATTCTATCTTGTCATATCTAAACTCATAGTCATGTATGTCCTCTAACCATCTCATAACGGTTTCCAAACCACTTTTATCGGATGTAAAGTAAAAGCATGGATGGTTATGTATAACGTCTAAAGTTTCTAAAGAGTCTCTCAAAGTCCAGTCTACTTGGTATTGAAAATCCCATGTGTTAAAGAACGGCGGGTCCACTATAAAGAAAACATTTTCCTTGTCTTTATATTTTTCATACAACTCTGTCCAATGACATCTCACAAACTCTATACCCTCAATATATTTTTCTATGTCCTCTTTGAAAACATTTGTATAGTTAAGATATAAAACTTTTGACATAAGTGTTTCAATGTCATGAACTCTTATAGAACCACTATATAATAGTCTAGCAGATATACTATCCCAGTCTATATATTCTGCTTTTTTCAAAACCTCTCTCACAATATTTTTCTTATCTAATGGTATACGTTCCATCTTACCTATAGGTATCTTTTCTTTTAACTCTTTCAATATATTGTTTGTGTCTGGTATATGTTTGAGACGGTCCATATAGTTGTCGAAGTCATTGCATATAATCTTTGAGTCTGGGAATATTGTATGGCACAAATGGGATATATAGAAACTTCCACCGAACAAATCTACAAATGTTAGACCATTCGGTAGTTTCTTAAGTTCTCTCAATATAATATCTTTACATTTACTCTTATTTCCAAAGAACGGTAACGGAGGTTTTGTAAAATTCATTTATATATAATAATAAAAATGTTTTTTTCCTGAAAAGTGACAGAGAAGTGACAAAAAATGAAAACATATATAATTTGTGAAAAGCGACACATTATATAATGTTTTCGACCCAGAAGAAGGCTTCTTCCCAGAAGCAATGGAGGAAGAAGAAGAGTCCTCCGAATTCACACCAGAAGACTAACAATTTTCCGAATAAAAACTTCATTTATACTAAACATCTTCGGGGCTAGAGGGCACGAAGTGCCTGGAAGCCCCACTACCTTTTTTTTTTTTTTTTTTTTTTCTGTTTTGTTAAAATAGCAATTCTTTTGAGTTTATCAATAATTGATTTGATAAATACATAATTTGAGATCTCAGAAAACTCATCTATTCAATTTTCAAATATACTTAAAAAATAAAAATTTCAAAGGGCATTTATTTTAAATTTATTATATTTCTTTCCAATTTTACCGTCTAACACTAAATCACACGGACAGGAATTTAGAACTTTTGATTAATATCCCTTCAATTTCTAACTTCCATTTAACAATAATTACTCTTTAAAACAAAATCTTGTATTCATCCTTAATTCCTATAAATATCAATTGATGTCGACTGAAATAAACTTTCTATTCAATTTTTCAAACGTGTCTATTTTATTTTCATGATTAGTGTCACGAATAACCTTGATGAGTCTCCTGTAAACACAAGTAGAATCCGTATTCCTTCTCATATTGGAAAATATACCATTACAAAGCTTATTGGAAAGGGAGGATTCGCTGTTGTTGTTTTAGCAGTCAATGATCAAACTCATCAACAAGTTGCAATCAAGATTTGTGATCGAGTTCAAATTCAAGAGAATAATATTTTAGCGTATCTTGAAGCAGAGCTCAGACTTTCAATGAGATTTAATCATCCAAACATAGCAAAGACTTATGAAGTTATTTATGAACCTGATATCATTCTCATAGTAATGGAATACTTCCCAAATGGTGATCTCCAGTCATTACTAACCCATGGCGTTAAATTTACAACTCAAGAGCAAATCAAAATTGCTATTGGAGTTCTTAATGGCCTCAATTATTTGCATCAAAGAGGCATCTCCCATAGAGATATCAAACCAGAAAATATTGTTTTTGATGAAAAATTAAACCCTAAAATAATAGATTTTGGTTTATCCAAAGAAGATTCTTCTAATTTATATACATTCTGCGGCACACCATATTATGTTGCCCCAGAAATGATTACTAGTCATTCATATAATGGTATGAAAGCAGATATATGGGCATTTGGAATCACATTGCACTGCCTTGCCACGGGATCCAATGAGTGAAGTTCAGTATGTTAAAGAAGCAAAAGAGCAAACCTTGAAGTTAAGAATCCTTCCAAAGGGACTTGTTGGAAATATTATTCAAAAATGTCTAACAATGAATCCAAAGGAAAGAATGACGTCTGCAGAAATATTAGAATACATAGAAAGCGAGCAAAATTCAAACTCTGCAATTAGTTCTGCCAATTTTAAGAAAGCTCCAATTGATCCATTACCAAGACTCTTCGCTAGAAATAATACTCCGTTGCATATTAAGGTACGAAGAATTAATGCTAAGGCGTTCGGTAATTTGAACCTCAGATATCGTAATCGATTATTTAATAATAATAATTTGTAATTGTTATTTTAAATATTATGTTAAGTTAGTATGTAACTGTTAATTCATTTTAATATTTTTACGTAAATGCCTTATTTGCCCATCATTTTCTTTCAACAAGAAGATCGCATGTCGGAGGATAATTAAAAGATTTTCATTAACTCTGTTTTTTAAAGGAACTTTAAAAATGCATAAATTTGCATGATTGAGCTTATCGTCGATTAATGCGATGAAAATTAAATCCTTGATAGTAAATCATTATTTTCTTAAGCCAAAACAGATGTAATTCCATAAAAATGATGCATTAATAATGTGTTTACGAAATTTGTTGGACAGATAAAAATATATAATTCAATAAGAGCATCTGACCTGCGAAAACATATGAATGTCATGGTTACTATAAATATATTACAATTTACGCTAAAAAAACAAAACAAATTACATAATAAACAAATCTTATTTTTTCATCCTTTCTGTGGATCTATTGAGCACTCTCATTCTAATATTAAATTTCATCTTATTGAGGGATTTATCATCGATTACAACTTTCTTTGATCTAGCGGATAAAGGTGTTTGAAATCTGTTAAGGGAAGGAAGAGATTGTTTTATTGGCTGTTGGACACCTGAATTATTAAGAATGTTTGCTGTATGTAATGAGTCTTCTATCATCTGTATCAATTGGCTAGCATTAAGCCTTTCTCCTGGTTCAAAAACTAATGCGTTCTTGCAAAGTTGGCCAATGATGCCTTTTGGTTGGATTATGATGTCGACTGAGCCCTTGGATATCTAATTTAGGAACTCTACTTCGTTTTTTACTTCAAAAGGAAACTGTTTTGTGGCTAATACATGAAAAGTAACTCCGAAGGCCCAGATATCAGCCTTTGTTCCGTCATATGCTGAATTCATTACTAAATCTGGTGCCATGTTGAAAGGGGTTCCGCAATAGGTGCTTAAAATATCTGAATTTTCTTTCGATAGACCGAAATCAATGAGTTTTGCATGGAAGTCTTGGTCAAAAAGGATGTTTTCTGGCTTAATATCTCTATGAGATATGCCTCTTTTATGTAAATAATCTATGGCGCTTAATACTTCGTAAGCAATTTTTAATTGTTCTTGGATAGAGAAGTGAAAATTTCTGTTAATTAGGGACTGAAGATCTCCGTTTTCTATGTACTCCATAACCATCATAATAAACTTTTCAGTATAGATGATGTCGTAAATCTTAACTATATTGGGATGATTAAATCGAACACAGAGACGTAATTTGTTTTCAAGGTACTTCATAAAGCCTCCTTTTGCAATTTCTTCACGATCAAATATCTTGATGGCAACCTTTTGATTAGTTTTTGGATCAAAACCTAAAACAACAACAGCAAAGCCACCTTTGCCTATTTGGCGAATAACCTGATACTTTCCAATTGTTTGTGGAATTAAAAATGAAAGATTGCCTAGATTTTCTTCGTTCATCATTAGGGAAATGAGAAAACAAAATTCAGAATAATTTGAGAAGTTTACAAATATTTTTCTTGAGGGATGATAAGAAAATTTGTGAGGATTGGTTAGATTTGAGAATGAAAACTGTTTACGGTTGTTCAAATTTGAATGTTGTGGTGTTAGAAGAAAATATATTCACATTTTAGTGTATGTTAGAAATAACATTTCTAAATAAATAATGTAAAAGTAATTTTCAGAGATCTAATAAACGTGCTTAAAATTTATCAATAAAATATGAATAGTGATGAAATAGGATCATTTGAGAAATAAATTTTTTATGAAATGAATTTTGAAAAGAAGATTGAGATAGTTTTCAAAAATATAATATATCCTTTTGAATTTATTTTTCAAAAATGGCGTAAATATAATATTAATGATGGCTCTAAATACAATATCGGAGCGGTTTTATTCAAACTAATAATCAAAGATTTACATCAAGATTTGTATTTTTGTTATTTTAATTCGTATCAATTACTATTCAAATCCTAATACGAGAAAGGGACAGACTAGCCCATTGTCACTTTTTAATTTAGCAAATGAACGCTTATGGAGTGGAGTTTTTGGGTAAATCTGATTTGCTTATAAATGAAATAAAATCAAAAGAAACCATATTGGCATTATATTATGCAAAAATAAATGATCTTACTTAGTACTTTTAAAGTTAATTTCAGAAAAAAATTGACACAATGGTATCCGGCACATACAAGTGGTGTACAACCAAAATATAAGTTGGTTTAAACATATATTGCTATATCTCATGATCTTACTTAGTACTTTTAAAGTTAATTTCAGAAAAAAATTGACACAATGGTATCCGGCACATACAAGTGGTGTACAACCAAAATATAAGTTGGTTTAAACATATATTGCTATATCTCATGATCTTACTTAGTACTTTTAAAGTTAATTTCAGAAAAAAATTGACACAATGGTATCCGGCACATACAAGTGGTGTACAACCAAAATATAAGTTGGTTTAAACATATATTGCTATATCTCATGATCTTACTTAGTACTTTTAAAGTTAATTTCAGAAAAAAATTGACACAATGGTATCCGGCACATACAAGTGGTGTACAACCAAATCTTCGACTCGATGAACTTGTCATCGAGTTATATTCCAGTGTTGTTCCTTCATTCCTGATTAAGTTGCAAATTAAAGGTCTGGATTCAGAGAGAAGTGTTAAAGTTATCAAAAAAGTCACAAGAGATTTCGAAGAAATGACACAATTTAAAAAAGTCGAATGCATCAGTATGCTTGAAACTGTTCAGAAAGGTCTGAAAAATGATACACTTGATCCCAACATTGTTTACTCAACATTAAAAATATTATTGCAAAGAAAACATTTGATTTAATAAACATTTAATTTATTATAATTAATTTTTTATTACAGTATAGTAAAAAATGCTATAAATAAATTATTATATTTTATTAAAATGTGACTTTTAATAGTAAGTGAATAAAATAAATCAGGAATTGGGAAAGAAATAAGGTTAATTAAAAATAATGAAAATTACAAGTTTAAGGTTAATGAAAAAGTGACAATGGGCGAGTTTGTCCCCCACTCATCCTAATATTATCATTTGATTCAAATTCATTCAATCAATTCAAAGCTTATCAAATTGAATAGATCATGCGTCTTTCAATTTTTTAAATTCAACTTTCAGAACCTTTAACGATTTACGCGTGTCTGGATTTATTTTTAAATTATTCTGTGATATTGTATATGTTTAAATTAAATGACATAAAAATCTTATTCTCCTTTTAATATTAAAGACTGTGCCGATCTTATTATATATTTCTATCTAAAATCAATTTCTGAACAAATAAATCTAAAGAACTTTTTTCATTATTGCCCTCTTTAGTAATTATTGTGTGTTCCTAGATAAACGATGATCATTGAGAATTTTTACAATGATCAATATCTAATAATAAAGTTATATTTGTTAATGGAAACAATAATTACTTTAAAGACTCTTTCATACGGAATTAATATTTAGTCATAATATCAAATCATCAGACTTAAATTTCTTATGTTTTATTTTGAATTTAATAGCCTGATTCTTAATCAATTTTTAAATCCGAATTTTCAATATAGAATTCTCCCCTATGTTATGCTCTAATAGTTATAGTTCTTAATATTTTACAACACATCATCCAAAAATGGTGTAATTTGATTGATAATATTTTCCAAACATTACAATATAACATTTTGTTTAGCGTTTTTATACTTTTATCCTATCAG
Organism: Trichomonas vaginalis G3; assembly: GCF_026262505.1. Taxonomy (NCBI): domain Eukaryota; phylum Parabasalia; order Trichomonadida; family Trichomonadidae; genus Trichomonas; species Trichomonas vaginalis. The sequence continues at coordinate 18,297,606 of NC_067205.1, forward strand.
ACATTAATGATTCGGGTTTTTAAGTTGAAATTCATTTCAATAATTTTAAAAAAAATATTCTTTATTGCATGGTAATTAAAAACAAAGAACATATATCATGGTTATAAGTTTGGAGTTGACTTATTAGTAACCCGAACTTTAACGTTAATATTGAATTTTGTTTTCTTAAATACTCTGGAATTGAGTATTTTAACCCTTACAGATGATGGAGAGTGCTTACGAACAGGAAGACTTGGCAAAAGAGTTTCTTGTTTAAGCTGATGAACGCCAGAATTGTTTAGAATCGTAGATGTTGCTAAATAGTTTTCAAGCATCTCGATCAGTTGCTCGGCTGATGAGCGAGAATTTGGATCCATTTTAAGGGATTTCTCGCATATGTCTCCGATAATTCCTTTGGGAATAATGGAAATACGGAGTTTATTATGCTGCATAAGCTTCATAAACTCTATTTCATTCTGGCATTCGAATGGGTAGAGCTTAACTGCGATAACATGGATTGTTATGCCAAAAGCCCAGATATCACTCTTTATTCCATTGTAACAATCTGTTTGGATAACTTCTGGTGACATGTAAAATGGTGTTCCGCAATATGTCTTAAGCATCATTGAGCTTTCTTTGGAGAAGCCAAAGTCGATAATCTTAGCATGAAAATTCTGATCAAACATTATATTTTCAGGCTTGATATCTCTGTGTGATATGCCTCTTTTATGTAGATAATTTAACCCTTGAAGAATCTCCAAGGAAATCCTAATCTGTTCTGGTATCGAAAAATGATAGCCGTTCATGATTAAGCTTTGTAGATCTCCGTTAGAAAGATATTCCATAACAATCATTATTGATCGTTCATCATAAACAACATCGAGTATTTTTACGATATTTGGATGATTCAAGCGGCTACAAAGTCTTAATTCATTTTCAAGATATTTCATATAACCACCTTTGACTATGAACTGTCTATCAAAGATTTTAATTGCAACATTCTGATTAGTTTTTGGATCAACCGCTAGAACAACAGTTGCAAATCCGCCTTTTCCTATTTGTCTTATTACTTGATATTTTCCAACTGTAAAAGGAATCATTTGGCCATCTGTCGAAGCATTTACTTGGGGATTCATTTATTAAATGGGGAGGTTTTGAATTAATTTTTCTTTTAGATATTTTGAATGGAAATTGACAAATGAATTGAAAACCATCACAAAATTCGAAATACTATTCAAATTCTAACGAACCTTCTCAAGATTTGAGAGGGGTACGTATTTATCTTTTTATTTAAAAAAATTGATATTATTAATAATAGATAATAGAGCATGTTGAGCTAGGCAGAGCACAGTAAAAACCGCCAGTTTTTGAATTGATAGTTTTTATTTTTTAAACTTTGTTATTCGGATTATCATAAGATAATTGATGAAAGAACCTATAAAATTTTCATACTACAGTTTTTTTCTTCAATTTGGTCACCTGAAAACTGTCTCGTAGATTGCTGGTTTGATTGACGAAATCATCCGCTCGTGGCATTGGCAGTTATAGAATTAAAATAAACATACCTAAAAGATTATATCATATGTTCATGGATGGTATTCAAAACTGTAAAATTCTAAATCAATCATTAAAATCGGATAGAAAATAGGAAATATAATGTATATAGCAAGTTGTAAAATTCAGTTTCATACAAAAGTTCCAAATTCAAATATAATTGAATTCACTCAATTTATTTCAGAGCCCCTTACTGAAATAAAAAAGCGCCTTTTTTAATAAAATAGGCATCGCTATTTATATCTCTACTATAATTACTTGTTAAAATTTGAATAGAAAACACCCATTATAATTGTTAATCTTTTTTATGGGAATTTTAGGGAACAGGACAAATTTGCCACACGGCACTTTTTTTAAAAAAAATTAATGGAGCGGAGCGATACTCTGCTGCAGGAGCCCCAAGGCTCCCAATCATTACGAAAGGGAGCCTCAGGGCTCCTGAGAATCCATCAGCAGAGGCCTTTTCATTTGGCCTCTGCTGATCAAAGATTCGGCGAAGCCATTCTTCGTCTCAGGAGCCCCAAGGCTCCCAATCATTACGAAAGGGAGCCTCAGGGCTCCTGAGAAACCTCTTTGAGAAGGTTTTCTTTAAGAAAACCTTCTCAAAGATGATTGTCAGCATTCACTCAAAATCTACCAAGAGTTTCAAAGTTTCAAATCTATCTGAAATGAAGCTTTGAATCTCTTGTATATCTAATTGTAGAGGTACCTTTTCAAAATGTCTTCTATTGATTAAATTTAATCAGTAAAAGTCATTTTGAAAAGGTACATCTCTATAATTGCTATTGAGCATTCACTCTTGGAACCTTGGAGCTCTTGTGTAGTGCATGAAAACTCCAAGATTCTAGCATAAAACATATATCATAGACATAATTTCTTCAAATATAATTTAAGGTTATTTTTAAAAATGAGAAAAGTGTAATTTAAGGTTATTGAAAAGTGACACTTGGCAAATTTGTCCCGCACTCGAATTTTATCATATAAATATTGATTTTTAATTAAGATAGTATGCAAGGAAGTATTATTATCACGTACAAGCCTTAAAAATCTGAAACCAAAAATAATTTCAAAAATTATAATTTAAGTTAAAACCAAGACGGCATTTTGAAATTTATGATATTTTTTGAGTTATTATCTATGTTAATTAAAGATCGACTAATATCTAAATATTTACAATGCCTGTAGAGCTTTATTTCCTTAAAATATTCAAAGTATAGTTCCAATCTAGACAATTAATCAGCTCAAATTTCAATATTGAGCAATTATTGAATTGTTTTTCAATTTTTGGTGTAAATCATTAAACCTTATATGTAAATATTTTCTGTTTTAGTTAAACTATTATGACATACTTTAAAAAACAGTCTAAGAAATGATAGATTTTCAAAGATCCAAATGATCAAATATTGCATTGAAAAACTCAGTAGGGCATACCATCATAGTTTTATATTTAAGTACCCGCTAAGTCTACTAATAAAATTCAACTATTGTATTTCTCCGTTTCTAATATAATGTTTATACCTTAGATTAAGTTATTTTATCATAAGAACCGAAAAGTTAGCATGTGGAAAAGATGCAAGTTTCATTATGAATCCTTGAATTATTTTCAAAAAAAATATTTTGTTTCTATTAATCAAGAAAATGGTTTATAATGTTATATGGTATTTTTGTGAAATAATTGCTATATTTATAATTATTTTTGATTTCTAAATAAATCCATGAAGAAAATCACTTTGAATCATGGGTAATTCAACAAATACGTTTGGCAATTAAAATCACTTTGAAACCAATATCGTCAATATACTAGCGATTGTGTATTTCTGAAGTTAAATATATAGCAAATAGTATTTTCATCTTACCAATAAAGACAGTAAATTTTAATTGAAAAGATCAAAAATTACAGGTTGTTAATTCTATTTATTCTCTATCATGCCTAATGGAGAATGAAATCATATATTTGATTTCTAAATAACATCAAAATTCAGCGTAATAGCATTTGGATTGGACTTGTATCAGTACATATATCGTCATTTTACTTAAAGCCGATTCTATTTTTTATTCTACAAAAGATTATTTTTATTCTCATGCATTACAAAGAAAAATTGCCAGAAATGAGTATAAAATATTATTACTTTTCTCATTTCATCTAAATTTTTAGGTCGAATTGAGAATATTATAGGACAATAGAGTAAAAAATGAAATAAATAATGATTTATAATTGTTCGCGTGATGTCAATAATATAATATTACAGGTATAATATGGCTTGAACATTATGGAATTCTCTTTGATAGCCTTCAATGCTCAAGCACATAAAGAAGTTGCAAGAGTTGAGCATCTTTTCTATTAACCGCTTAAATGATCGACTTGCATACTTCTTTGCAGCAATGAGAACAGATTAACTCAAGCGAAAGTTGCTATCGATGAAGAAGAAGTGAGTGGTAAGTAACTCAAAGTGTAATAAAAAAACATGCTTGAATTATCACAGTACGTAATCATCTGCTGAATATTAACAACCACACTGAGCTCATTCGATTTTCCGAATAAAACTTTCGATCTTAGTTAAAGAGAGAAAAGGGAAAAAAGTTTTTTCTCTCATGTCAATTTAATGTGTGAAATTGATTTTTTCCCATACAAAAATTAGTAATTGGTAAAACATGTTGCATTTCAATGCAAATAGAATATGAATGCATTCTTTGCTTTTTAATAAACATCTGAGCAAACTTCCTTATTTAACTAGTTTTATTTCATTTTCATGCGCCTCTCTTTAACAATAAGAACAAATGAAGATACTACTTTCTTGTTGGCTTCAATTGTGAATCACAGGCTTATCAAATATTCTGATTATTCTCAAATTACGCTATCAATATTTTATTGAAATTCCAAAATTCTTTCTCAATTTTTTCCCCTTTTCATGGACAAGAAGTCTACGAATATATGCAAAATTCATGGTATTTGTTTATTCTACCTTTAAATGCTATGCAAAAACAAAGATGCATATTATAACATGGAATAGAAACAAATATTTTCTTCTTCTCTCTCTCAGTGATAATTGAGCAAAACTGAGATATCCATAGGATCGACAGCTTCGTCACTTTCCTCTGTGTCGCATGATGATGCATGATACATGCGAACAGAAGAGTTACTATGTGTCTGTATGCCACCGCTCAGAGGTCTTATCATTGACTTGAAGTTGCTCTCCTTGAGTATGTCTGAGACGATGTCCCAGTTCTCTGCGTACCAGCAGAGAAGAGCAGCGCGATTTCTCCTTGCAAGTCTGTCCAGTTTGACGCGGTGCTTGCCCATAACGATCTTCGCGAGGCTTGTGAGGATCGCAATTGTGACGTGTGTTCCAAAGTAGTTATCAATGTACGTTGAGACCTCATCGACTTTGTCACCATTGACTTTGATCCTTCGCTGTATCCGCTCATAATCGCGCGCGCTCTGAGGAGTCTTCTTCTTGTGGACTTCTTTTGCTTGTGCGCTGTAATACGGGGAGGAGTAATCGTAGCTCATCCCATCGTCGAAGTAGTAGTAGCAAGGTACTTGAATCATTAATAATAATATTGATTTACGTCAAATAAACAAACATTTCAATACTTACTTTCAATTTTTTAAAATTTGAATAAATACGTAAAACCTGTTTTCAATTTACTTAGTATTTACTGATTGAAATTATGCACAATTATCATATAAAGGAATACTTATGAATTATTTTTATTTATAAAGTATTCAAAAAAATTGAGAACTAAGATTTTCCGAAGGTAATTCAACTTTTCAATATTTCACTAAATTTTATAAGTGGTTTGATGATAATGTCTTAGCTTATTTCATGTATTAAACTTTAAACATGTCCCTGAACAAGATTCAAGGATATTAATTTGGGTTTAAAACTTTCATCGTTTCTAATATTGATCTAAATCAACAATAACAATTTTTGATCTCTACAGGCGCTGTTAAATTTGATTCAAATTTTCTTCTCAAACATAAATTTACTTTATCTTTTGTTTAAAAGACTTCATATTTGTCCTTAGTCAGAAGTAAAATTCAAAATTCAAACTCATAGAAATAATTCAAAACAAAGCAACAATGGATAACATGTTTATTGTTATTAGTTTCATATTATACTGTAAACAAAAACGATTTTCCTCAAAGATAATCAAAATTTTGGTTATCAGTTTAGACTTTCAAAATATCTTTGGCACAAACGACATTTATTTTTGTGATATAAGCGTGACAATTATGCTCATTATCATAGGCATAAATTTATATCTCAAGTTTATGACGAACAGAAATATTAGTTGGCTACACAATATCAAACTGTAGATAACAGTACTATAGATAAGCACAGAAATAGCCTCAATGCATTTTAATTGCCAAGTTTTTGAATTGAATTGAAAAAATTGATACAATCTTACTCATTTCTCAACATTAATAATCGTTAAATGATATACATTCATGTAATTATTAAACTAATGTAGAATTATAAGGATAATTCTTGTTTTTATTCAAGAATAAAAAAAATTAATTCAAATCTGTTTTAAACCCTATTATATATTTCTTCATTACAAACAACTATATGTGATAGATCATAAAACAACACTGTTAATGTATTGAAAATAACCCAAAAATCGAATAAATTAACTAATAACCCTTTTGATTTTTACATGAATTTATCGATACATTTTATTGATTTTCATTGAATATGATTCATTCCAAATATTAATGGCCGGTTATTTTGTAAATTTCTATAATTTGTAAAAAAAATCATAAATTATTGATATAGACACTGATATGACGTTGATCATGATGCTGAATTCTCATGATACAGCTATTTCAGTATTTAATGAAATAACCAGAGAATTTGAATAATTATGAAAAATTGTCATTTTTTTCAATGACCCAATTCATTGGTTAATTTATTAATATTGTAAATCATTGGTCATAGGCTAAAACTATTAAATAATGATAGCATATATGTTAGGCGAATATAATTAGAATAGGTGTAAAGAATTCAAATGGAATGAGACCGGAAAAAAATTGAAAAATATAAACGAATATTAACATTTAATAGGATATTATGTTAGATAATAGATAGAATAGAATATACGGGAGGATATCGAATAAATATGGTTACATTTATTCAATTCAACGTATAGATAAATTTTTTTCTTTATATTTAATTTTTGAATAAAAAAATGACATATGATTAAAATATCGGAAGAAAGTAATACCAGACATTAGTATAATGAAAATGAGAAAAAGTAGCATTTATAACATTCAATTGTCATTGATATCCATTCAAACTGTCAACTTCTCAAAAAATAACCTACTGGCCGGAAGGATCAATCAGAGATTTATTGTTCAGCATACATATCTGAATCAGATTTTAAAAGAAAAAGTCCGTAATCTTGAATTAGATCTTTCAAACCTGATTTTTTCGTATCGGAAGGGTCTTAAAAATCGAATCTGTTCTGGTTATGTTACTTCTTTCTAAGGATGATTTTTATAAATAAAGTTTATATAACCAGACCCATACTTTTTGTAAAATTTTATGATGTTGAATATATAGTTCAAATTTTTGAAAGCAAAAATTTCTGAGCATCTGTAGGCAAATTATTTATATCATATTATTAATCCTATCGGAATAATGATCGAATAAAATAATTATTTGAATATGTAATTTGAGGACTTTTCATTCAATTTTGAAAGATGTCCTATCAAAAAATAGAGAGGTTATCGATTTTGTAATTTAATCGTCGTCGTTATCGATTTTGTAATTTAATTGTTATCGTCTTTTTCTAAACCATTTTTTACATTAAAAGCAATGCAACTCCAAAATTAATTGGTATTTAGACTTTAATTAGGTGCAGACAAACGAAATGCAGTCCAAATATTTTGGTGATATATGAATTACATAAATTTAGGGAAATTGAAATTATATCTTTTTAAATTTTTAGGAAAACAGATTTATAGAATTGTTTAAGTCATCAAAATAATGCAGACTTAGGTCAAATTTTCCAAATTTAATCATTTGCAAGACTTTCAAGCGACTTCAAAATGTCGAAATATAAGTCCAAAAATAAAATTACGATTACAGTCTATCCTCAATTATTATCACGCTAATTATTGAGTGACCCATGTGTTCGTATGTATGTAATACCTTTTAAAAAGGAGATGAGAGAGATAAACTACATTTACAATTTAAATCTGATGTATTTACTTGTTACATTTACAAATGTAAATGTTTCTCGTAATGTTTACATTTTGTAAGTATAACGAATAAAAATGACGCACTTTTTTTACAAAGTCAAATTATTGTTCGATTTTTGCAGCCTGTAAACAATTAATTGTATAAAGCAATTGATATTAGCACAACATAACTGAATAATTCTAATATTGAAATCAAAAGCCCTTAAAATATCATGATATTTTAATTTCATAACAAATCTAGGAGACTATTTGATGAAAACATATCCGATGTGGGTTTTGTTGTATTATATAACTTGTTATTGACTTCTTAGCTTTCCAAATTTTTTCGATAATGAGAAAACGAATGAAAAATCAACATTTGGTCCATTTAAAATTTGATTTGTTTACATTTTTTTTACTTTTTGAATTTCAATTTATATTTTCCTCAAGAAATACTTTAGATTTTAAGAAACTAAATCATATAATCTACTAAGAAAATATATTAAATCCTATGATACTCAAAGTTTTGTGATAAATCCGATCTTTTTTATTTTACTTTTATTATGTTTTTGCAAACTTAAGGTCCTCACTAGGTAAAACATAATACTCTTTGAAGTTAAGTATTTTCACAAAGAGAGGACCAGCAATATCAAAAGATTGAATAAAGATTTGTATTATTTTATTTATTTTTAAGAACATGTTTAAGAACCCTCATTATCTCCACAAATATTGCATATTTTTCTATTCTAAGACCACCAAAATTACGTTTTAATATAGAAAATAACATATTTATGTGATGCTAAAGTCGAAGTCCTTAAAAAATTAGTGTTAAACATCCATTTATTACAAAATTGAAGAAATATGTGTAAAATATAACACATAATTTAGTTATTTGACTCAATTATTAGTTATGCAATATCAGTTGTGTTTATATCTGCGTTATATCACGAGATGCATTGAATTGTCATAATTAGATCACCGTAAATCTTATCAATTTTTGATACACTTCCGGTGAAAAATTTAGCCTTGACAATAGGATGAAATATATTGTAAAAAAATAAATTTTAGATTTTGAAGTTTATCATTTCGAATAATGAAATATAAACAATACAAATTTTCTGTCGTTTCGAGATTCATAAATGATCGGAATCTTCCAGCTCCGACTGAAATAGAACTTTCGGAAGCTAATTTTCAAGACGAATCTTCTTTATTAAGATTTATTTTGGATATCCCTAAGGATTTAAGCTTTTCCATTGACTCATATTCAATGAATCTTTTGATACATTTCATTATCGAGCAATCTACACAAAATGAAACAATATTAAAATTCACAATTCAAAATATCACTTCTTCGAATATCTTTCAAATAGATTTGATACTACTGGAAAATTTATTCGAATATTTATCGCATTATATTAACCAGATTTTTTTCATTTTTTCATTAAAATTAATTCATTTTAAAGCTTTAGATAACATACAATACCTTTATTTATCAACATTTTCCGATCAATATGATGAGATATTACGTTTCATAAGCAGCAGTGACAATTCTCTCTATATCATCGATACATTTATTGCTTTGATTAAAAACAATATTCTTGACGTTGAATTCTTCCAAAACGCAGTTTTACTCAAGAAAGAAATTTTTTCTAGTATTATTGAGTACGAAAATCAATATTCAACTTATGCAATTGCAAATTTCTTTACAAAATTATTAAAATATTACCCAGGATATGCAACTGCTCTTCCATGTTCGGATATACTAATATCAAATTATTTCAACTTTTTTAATGACGTGAATTCAATTATAAATAACGAAGATTTTGTTTATCTTCTCAAATTTATAGTTTTATTTTATAAAGCAGTCGATATAACATCTGAGATGGCTTTAGAATTCATAAAAACACTTGAAATTCTGCGAAGTCTTTCTCCTCACTATTCATTTACAGAGTATGTAGTTCAGGGGTATTATTGTGTACTTCCTCTTATACCCATGCAAATTTAATCTACCGATTTTTTAAATTCACATGAATTTTTAATTAATTATGCAATTGAGAATTCAAATCTTCACAAATATTTGAAATTATATTCCAGATGTTTCCGCAGATTTGATAGCGATGAAATATTCAAAAATGTTTTTCATATCTTAAACCTTGTAGAAGTTACAACAGAATATTTATCAGAAAATCAGGATCTTTCTGAGAAACAGATCTTTATTTGCAACGATATCCTAACGAGGGTTAATTTAATTTAATTTTTATTTTTTATTTCAAGTTTGAGTAAACTTTCAAGATAATCTATATAAGCCTTTTGATGTTCTTCATCTAGATTCTTGTTTAATATGTGATGAATTTGATTTTTTTTTGAAAATTCAAGATAAAATTCTTTTTTATCTTGATCAACAACATGAACAATTCGAGTACAGCGTAACATTTCATCAATATTTTCTGTTTTCTTCGTTTCTAGATATTTTTCAAATATTTCTTGCGGAATCTCATTTTGATATACCCATTTATTTTTTTCCGGATGCTGATCTTTGTACTTAACGAAATATTGCTTGACTATTCGCTCAGAAACAACATATTCGATCTCTTTTCTCTTTCTCATTGAATATTTGTGACACTTTTGAATTCAATCAAATCAAAAATATTTGAAATTGCTAGAATTTTTTTCTTTCTCATGAATATTTGAAATGACTCAAAAGGAAAACTCGTTCGATTCAATTCAATTTTGAATCAGAATTTTTTAAGGACCAATAAATCAAATTATGTTAAGAAAATCTTTTTTTAACTCAGAGTATCAAAAGTACGTTAAACCTTCAATTTTATCTCATGTCGGAAAGCGAACCGACAATAGTGGAAGAGAATCAAACTATATCAGTATCCATCCAAGCTATTGTTGATGAAGAAAAAGGAGATGGAGCTGATATGCTGGATTTAATTCAAAATGAATTGAATTCCGTAAAAAATTGAAATATAGAATGGAAATACCTGAAAATTCCCCAATTCCAATTCTCAAGGAAAGATATAGCAAATTAAAATTTACAGATCCTACAGAAGCTGCTATATTTATTGCAAAAGATTCATATAATTCTTTTTATCCATTAAATTTTGAGCAAGGAAAAAAGTTTCGTTGTCCTAACTGCCAATTTTGCATGGAGCTTGTAAAGACTCATGAAAATGGTCAACTTTTCTTCATTCCAGTAATTAAACACGAGCATAGAGCAAAGCAATGCAAGCCGAGTAACAATATACCAAAAATTCTTAAGTTGCAAGCAGGAAAAAAAGTCTATGAATTAGCAAATTCTGATAATGTTCCTCAATGCAAAGAAATTTTTGCAAAAGAATTGAATATTCCCAATGCAACTTATACGATGTTCCATAATATAGTAAATAAACTTAAAGGAACCACAAAGGGGATAGAATTCAATCTTACAATTATTTCTCAACAATTTTTTCAATCATAAACAAAATCGAACAAGGATTCTGCGAAATGATTTTAGTTAAAGAAGTTAACAATGAAATTGAATTGCATACATTTAAGAAAGGTGATGAATTACCTGAAAATTCAAAAGACTTTCAAATTTATTCATTTATTGTAATTCCTCCAATAACTCATTTTTACATGCAAACACAAGCTTTTTGCGGAATAATTCAAATTGATGGAACGTTTTTATTTTGTATTAAAAAAGGAAACTTACTCATTATTGGTACACCTGCACCAAATAATAGACTTATCCCTATTGCATTTGCATGGTCTGTTAGTGAAAATACGATAACAATTAAGGATATGCTCACTAAATTGAAATCTTTTATTCCACCAAGCAGATTCAAGAATATTTATTCCGATCAAGGTCCGGCAATTATAGCTGCTGTTAGAGAATCAGGCTTTTCTTGCGATCATAAATTTTGCTTACGTCATTTTGCAACAAAAAGGGAATACATCAATGTCTATTCCGAAATTGTTGAAGTCGCTTACACAGACCATCCTCAAAAACGAATTGACTTGATTAAAAAGTTAGAAACTCGTTTACAAGAGGAATATCCAAACCGCAAAAATAATCAGGATCTCTTTAAGTACTTAGATAGTATTAACCCATTTGAAGGATTCGCTGACTACACCACTGGCATACTCACAACATCTCTTATTGAATCCCTTAATGCCGAAATTAAAGATAAATGGGATACATATGAACCCAGTTAGTAAGACTAAGTTGCGTACTTTGGCACTGCGCGCCTCCGTACACCACTTAGCGGTTTTGACACTTTACGAAACCAGTAACGTATATTTTACAACACAACCATAACACCAACTTAACCTTAAATATTTACAAAACCATCTGACACATAAACGACTTCACTAACGACTTCACTAATGACTTCACTAACGACTTCACTAACGACTTCACTACCGTCCTCACTAAATAAAAATAACCTTATTTTATTTATTTTAAATTTTTTATTTCATTACAAAGACATGTCCGACTACATTTACTATGACTCTTTCCCAGAACGTTTCCGTGAACTATTCAAAACTCAAGTAAAACTGAGAAACATGCATTTTAACAAAGACAGACCCATTGACGATGAAAGAAACCCTGAATATATTACAATCCCATATGACGCAAAGTTCATTGCATACATTCCTTATGGTCGCAGAGGAACGAAAACTATTTCAACAAAGAACAAAAATTATTTCTGGAGCGATGAAGAAAATTGCCTTATCTACATAAATGCATACTTAAGAAGGTTCGACAAGTCTTATGTTAAACTTACTGACAAAGTTTGTTATACTATAATGCTTCGGCGGCGAATACATGTAGTTTGAAAGACATAATATAGATTCTTCAGCAAATTCACTTATACTGGATTTTATAACAATGTTCTCACGAGACCAAATACCACCAATTGACAATCTTGTAAGCAATCCTGCTGAACCTTCTACTGTAAACGTCGATGGTAACATTCCACGAAGGTCATCTATTGACATCGTTGAGTCACTGTATTTAAATATTTTCTTAAAGCAATCGTCATTATCTAACCATGCAATAACTTTGAAGTTTTCATTCGAATATACATCTGCTTCATTAAATGTAAAACCTGACTTCTTTGCAGAGATGACTTTAAAATCTATTGTGTTTGTTTCAAAATTATATGCTATGGTAACTTCTGAAGGTAATGGATGTCCTTCCGCAGTCAGTTGTTCTCTCACTACCGTTTGAAGCTTTGTATTAAAAACTTTCATGTCATCTCCTGTATCTAAGTTCACATACACAGCAACAGGAAAACTATCTTGCTTCTTTGTTTCATCATTATACCTCAAAACATTAAAGTTCTTCAATAATATTGTTCTTCCTGCTGGAATACTTCGAACCTGTCTGATTTCAATAGCTTTCTCACCTCCTACATACTCTACCCAGTGTCTTGGATATTCATAAGTATACTGACTTTCTTGAATTTTGGTTGGTTTCATCATAACATGTTCATAGTATATCTTTATACTCTTGTCAGTTAGACTCGGTGCTATGTTCTGAATATTTCTGACTTGCATTTTTAATGGAGATAAAATGAAGCATTTAATACATGACGTAGATGAAGACATGAATGAAAGCAGTGAAAAGCTCAACAGTTCTCTCATTCTTCCTTTCAGTAAGGACTATGAGTTCTGTTCAAATGGCGTTTATTTCTATTGTGGAAAGATGGGGTCAGGAAAGACATTTAACCTCATTCGTCATATTCTTATAACAGAACGTTTAGGAAATGACTCATATTATGACCAAATCATTATATCAGCAACTTCAGACTCTATGGACTCAACAGCGAAAACATTTATGTCAAAAGTTCAAGCCTCTGTCGTTAAAGTTCCAGACAGTGAACTCATTGAATTTCTTCAAAGTTACATTCGACGTAAGAGGAAATATTATGCCATCGTTGAATTTATACAGTCAGGAATGCAAAAGACTTCTGAGGAGATGGAAAGAATTATTGACAAACACCACTTACGTCAATACTCAGGAGTTTACGATATGAAACGACTTACAAACTACATTCTGTCAAAACTTTCAAAATACCCCTTCAAAAAATATCCATCAAACACTCTGCTCGTTTGTGATGATTTCTCTGGTAAAGGTTTAGTGTCAAAACCAGACTCACCATTAGCTAACATCATTACTAAAGTCAGACATTACCACTTAACTGTAGCAATACTTATGCAAACATGGAGGTTTTTAGCTTTAAACATAAAACGTCTCATAACTGACTTCGTTATCTTTCAAGGTTTCTCACGTTATGATATTGAACTCATTTGGAAACAGTCAGGTATAACATTACCTTTTGAAGAAATTTGGGAAGCATATAAGTCTCTCATCTCTCCTCGTTCATACCTTGAGATTCATATCATGACTAATACCATTAAAGTCAAAAATATTCCATGGGAACGACCAACATTGTTTTAAAGTTTAACCTTCAATTGACTGATGGTAAACAAATTCCATGCATCTCTGTCGCCATTTCTGTTAATATTTTTGCTGTCATTCATATCATCCACTTCCTCATCCGTTAGCTTTTGAGGATATGCGTTAGAATAGCTGTTCTTAAATGAAGGCTTTTCACCTTTGAGAGCATAAACTCTATAACTTTCTGCATACTTTATGTTTGAACCTCCTGAGCCATCATTGACATAAATTTTTATAGGCTTCCACCCTTTGTTCATGTTCCTGCTTCTTCCCTTAGCTCTTTTGTTCAGTAGTTCTACATCTTTATACACAGCACCTGTCTCAGTGAATTCAACAATATTTTCATTCGTTAGCTTTACATTCAAACCCTTGTCGAGTATATTGTTCATTTCATACATATAAAAGGTTTTTATTCTATATGAAATGAGAAGCAAATCCATCTTAGCTGGTGCCGTTAATGTTCCAATTGAACCAACATCAAATGTTGACTCACGAACGACAAACAATATTGTCATAAAGAACTATAGTTCGGAGTGTTTGAAAGAAAAAGAACCAGAACTTAAGTCGGTGAATTTAAAACACAGCTTCAAACGCTAACGCTACATCAGATGTTAAGTTAGAGTATCCACCACTGGACCAAATTCTTTCAAGAGAAGCCAACGACAACCCTTACACAAATGTTCAAACAAATCCTTCAGATAACGTAGACCATTACCTTCTTCAGTTATACCAAACAATTTTACTCAAAGACGATAAGAAGCTTTTGACAAATCTTATAAGCAAGAACCAAATAATTCTAACAAAGGAGGACCTTGAAAATGTTATCTCACGAATAACAGGGAAACAATGTGTCATTGACTATCTCGACCCTGAAATCGAATGCTGTGGTCAAACTCCACTATTCATGAAAATAGGTAACATCCGCATCATTGAAACACCAGGAACTACAGGAGTTGAGTTTAAGTATAAATATTCGAATGAATAGACAAAACTTTCAACAGAATATAAACTTTGCTTGAAATATGTTTTAGTAAATTAAAGCAGTCAGGACCTTCGGTCTTGGCGCTTTGCGCCGTCAGTCAAAAAATTTCAAGTTAGCAATTTGTAATATCTATCCAAAACTTCTTCAACAGTATCGAACTCATCTTCATAATGCAAACCTAATCTTATTGACTTGGTGCAGTTTTCACTAACACAATATTTTTCTGTTCTCTTGACTGACATAACTAACTCATTTGTTTCATCAAACAGCAACAACCAAAGTTCATGACCTAATACATAACATTCATACTTTATATTTTTAGCTCTGAGTTCTCTTGTAAGCTGTTGCATTTAATATTTTCTAAAAAGTCAACTTCAACAGTCATTCGCACTGGTGCCTTCAGTTCTACAGGCTATCCTTGAAAGTCAACATGTCTGAATTGCATGTCTTTCAAATTATGAGGACTAATGCGAACCCATTTACCTAAATGAGTTGCTATGACAGGAACGTTTGGAATGAACATTGAATTTACTTCATAACAGAAAGACTTATATTCTACTGAACCTTTACTATTAACTCCTGAAATACCTGTGACATTAGCTATTTTAGACTCAATGTATAAACAATTACCATAACATACATATGGAACAGATTTCATCTCAATCGTTTTGTCAACACTTTTCAAAGGAAATGTCATATGGTATGCTCCCAGAAGCAATTGAACTCTATGACTCATTCTTGGTATCTTAAACTCCTTCGCATAACTGAACTTCAATGTTCCCTCAGAAGAGAGTTCGACATCTATGTTGTCAATAGTTTCTTCATTTATGAGAGTATCTATGACTCCAGCAATTTTATCTATTCTATACCCAGCTCTGTTAGGAAATGTTATAACACTTCTTTTGTCATCTATTTCAATCTCTATGAAATCTGTTTCATCTGTTATGACAAAAGTTGCGATAGTATTGAAGTCAACAACTCTGAAAGCAAGTGCTTCATTCTGAAGACCTAAGTTTGTTTGTAGCTTTACTATTCCGTATTCATTCGGGTCTGTACTTTGTAAATAAAACAACATTTTATTCTCATTAAAATATGACTATTGCTGCATATGCGTATGAAACAAATGAAGCAAGAAGAGCACATGAACTAGTAAATGAAAACTCAACTTTAACAGTGGAAGGCAATGATTTAGTCATTGACGATGGAAAAACTAAAAAAGTCATTGATTTCGATACTTTTAACACGTATGACCCATTCATTACAACAAGCAAGGTTCCTATCATAAATGATGGAATGGTGCAATATATAAATTCAACAGTAGATGCCTCATTAGTGAAAGTACTGAATGTTCCCATTGAATTGTTAAAGAGCTTTCGATTTGACGACAACATTAAATGCTTAAAGAATTTAGTCATGAATGAGAAACAAATTCTCGGCGTTGCTGGTAGCAGTAATGATGTACACCTTATGACATTAGAATATTATAACGAACATAAAGATGAACTGAAAGGAGAGAAGGGTGATACCGGACCTCAATGAATACAAGGACCACAAGGAATACAAGGAATACAAGGAATACAAGGACCTCAAGGCGAAAACGGTTTGGATGGTGAAGATGGAAAGGATGGAAAAACTGCTAAATCATGGATATGGAACCTTATAAATACTGGTTTAACAGCTGCTTCATATGGAGTTCTTCAATACCAAATCGGAAAGATATGGGCGATACTTGGTGAAGAAGCTTTAGATGACGTTAAAAATGCTTTGAACTTCATTTCAAATGGTTCGGATACTATTAAAACTTTATCTGGTTGGATGCAAGAAACAAGGAGTCAAATAGATACTGTAAGACGTATAGCAAACAATGCACGTACGGGATTGGATACTTTACGAGAAGCACAAAATACACTAAAGGAAGCAAATGATATTCTTGGCTCAGTATCAGACATGCATGAAGATTGGCTTAAAGGTATTGACAAATCTTTAAAAAATCACAGTCAGTCTATTGCTGACTACAAGAAAAGTATATATTTTTTACATAGTGCTATGGACGTACATGATGGAAGCATAAGGAACTTACTTAATGCTAACAATAACTTACCAGGAACTATTAAAGCATTTATAAAGTCCTTTGTAAAACCTGGTGCTCTAACATTTAGGTCTTTGAGAGCAAGAGCATTGAAGTCAAGAGATGCAGAAACTCCAACAGAACCTACAGAAGGAACTGAAACAACAGAAACTCCAGAAGAACCACCAAAACCAACAGCTAATGAAATATTGTTCTAATATTTTCCAAGATACTCTGTTCTTATTGCATACATTCAAGAAATACTTAAGAAAGCAGACTTGACTTTAGGAGATGATGAAAGTTCTGTATATCTTTCGTTCCAGTTTCAAATAGCAGAACTTTTGAGACAGATATGCTTAATGTATGACAACATCTCTGATTTCACAAGATATGATGACGACCATGACCCCGAACACGGTGAAGAAGAAGTTTTACAAACATCCATTAAGACAGGAAAGGTTTTAACTCAAAGTCTCATTATTGACACCAAAGATGGCGAAGTGGACGTTCTTCAAGAGCTGAAGAAAAATACTTCTTCGGGAGGTAGTGGTAGGCATGAACTTGAAATAAATGAGATAGAAGAGAAATTAGCCGAAAAAGCAGATAAAAACCATGTTCATTATATAAGTTCAGACGAACAGATTATAACGGACTACCATGGATATTTAACACAGGATGAACAAATAAGCACTGAAGATGTTAATGAAAGAAGATATAAATACATTCGTGCTAAAGGTTATGACATACGCTGTACTGTACAGTATGACACAGGTAAAGCGCCAGAAGCATTTGGTTATAACAATGAAATTTATGCTTCATACTTCTTTGTTAACGGTATATTAGTTGAACTAAGATTTACTTTGAGAGTTAAGGCAAAAATAACTTTTGAAGATGCTATTAAAAGTAAAGCTGACAAAGATGAACTTGACGCAACGAACAAAGTTTTGAAATCTCATAAACACAATATCTCCGATATAAATGAACTTCAAGCTACATTAAATAGTAAAGCCGACAAGAACCATACACATAAATCCTTCACTACTGTTAGAGCAGACGACATAATATTGAACTATACCCTCGGTTCAAGTGCACCTTCAGAGAATCCGAGTACAAGCGTAAAAGATACTCTTAACAATTTAGATAACTATTGCAGGAATATCGAAGATCATGCCAGAAACTTTGAAGCATATGAACTACCAACAATGTTAAATAGTAAAGCCGACAAGAACCATACACATGAAGAACTTCTAACAATGAAGACTCAGATTCTTGAAACCATATATCCTGTTGGTTCTTTATATACATCAATGAATTCAACAAATCCAGCAACAGTTCTGGGTTTTGGTACATGGAAGCAGATTGTAGACAAATTCTTATATTGTACTAATAGTTCAAAACAAGCCGGTGGTTCAAAGAAAATTAAAGAAGCAAACCTTCCACCGCACACTCATACAGGAACGACAAACTTTTCTGGCGACCATAGCCACTCATTAAGAGACCACCCATTATACAACTCAGACTATGAAGCCGGCAATGACGTTTTATCTCCATCTTATAACAATTCAGCAAAAAAGACTTTTCGACCAACTGAACCAGGAGGAAATCATGTCCATACTTTCACAACAAATCCAACAGGCTTGGGTAAAGATTACATGCCACCATTTGTGACTGTATTCGCATGGTACCGCGTTCATTGAACGCGCTTGAGCCTAGACCCTTTGGGTCAAGGCTTACCGTCTTGAATAAAATCTTTAACTTTACATAAATGAGCTTGAAAGAAGTATTCGAACAACATCCATGGAGGTCATTTAAGAAGTTCAATGAAGCAGCAAAGAGTTGGGGATTTACTAACAGAGCTGAAGTGAAAAGGTTCTTTGACAAAAATGTTGTACATCAAACAAAAATAAACTCTTACGACTACTTTTTACCAATTTACTCCAACGCTCCTGACGCATACCAATTTGACACTCTCATTCAAAGCAGAAAAGGAGGACATAAACCATTCCTCATCTTCATTAATGTTAACACTCGCAAAGCATATGCATATCCAATGAGGAATAAAGGAACTCGTGAAGTGTTAAGAGTTTTACAAAAGTTTGTAGCAGAACATAGCCCAAGTACTTTAACATCAGACCAAGACAGTGCATACCTCAGCAATGAAATCACAGATTTTCTCATTAAGCATAACATAACTCACTACACTACTGAAGACCATAACCATAACATACTCGGCATCATAAACCGCTTCATAAGGACTCTCAGAGATTTAAACCAAGAGCGAGACTTTACTGAAGAAACAATGAAACATTTTCTCGAAGTATATAATTCCTCAACACATTCTACAACAGGACATACACCAAATTCAATGACACAACAACAAGAAGAAAAGTATATACAAAAGAAACGAAGCCAAACACAAAATATCAGAAATTCAACACAATTTACCCTCATTCCTGGTACAAAAGTTCGTGTAGTTCTTGACGACAAACCGTTGACAAAGAAACGTTTAAGGTTAAGTCGAAATTATTATATCGTAGACTCTACGCAAGGTAATGGATATCTTATAAAAGCTGCTGACGACTCTATTGCGTTTTACCCTCGTCATAAATTAGTCGAAAGTAGTAATGGCAAACTTGCTGAAACCATTGACGAAGCAAAGCGAGGAGTGGTTATTGAAATACTTGGCTATAACATAAACGATGACACTTATAAAGTAAGATATGAAGGAGGCGTTGAAGATGTTATACCATCTACGAACTTGAGAGAGTCAAAGCCAACACATCTGGGACCATTAGAGCGGGAGTACTGGAAAGACAAAAATATGCCAGAAAGAATAAGAAAATTCATGAAATTTGGTCATTTTTCACCAAAATAATTTTTAGGTGAAGAGGTGAGATCTCACCTCTTTTTTCACCCTCGCCGCTTAGCGGCTCAGACCCTTTGGGTCTCGTGAATTTTCATGAATTTCCTTAAGATAGAAAAAATAAAGTTAGTTTTATTTTGTATAAAAGAACAGAAATGTCAGTCGAAGCAAAAACATTCACGAACAAATCTAATGGCGAAACATTCACAAAAGGCACTTATAATGGTATTGAAGTCTTACGTAGAGACAAGGATGGTTACATTAATGCAACAAAGATGTGTCAGCAGTTTAGGAAAGACTTTAGAAAGTTGTTGGAAAATAAGTCCTGGGAAGAGTATTTATAAGGCATTTTGTGAAGAATATAGCAACAGTCCGAATTCCGGCGGTTGCTTTTTATACAAAATTCATGCAGGAATTCCTGATGAAATCAAACAGGTTAAAGGAACGTATGTAGACCCAAGACTTATAAACTATATAGCAATGTGTGGCTTCTCCAAAATATTGCATAGCAGTTGGAAAAATTATGGACTCCATAGACAAGAAAGTTCATGAGAAGTTAGATGAAGAAGAACTCGAAGATACAGTAGAGAATGCAAAACATTTGTTTGAAGAAGAAGTTAGAAAAATGCATGAAAAACAATTAGAACATGAACGTGAGATATGTTATGGTTATAGAGATTCTCCATACGAACTAGACCAATGGGAACAAGAAGATTTAAAGAGAGAATTTAGAGAATCTGAACTCGCTAAGATAGCATTAGAAACTGCAGAAAAGAAGTTAAAAGTTTGGGGTCGTTTTGTACAAAAATATTGTGAGTAAATGAACTCATTATTTTTGTCATAAACGACCAAAAATATATTTTATCGTTAATGGTTTCAGTGTCACCACGTCACCATGTGTCACCGGGTTAATTAACTTCTCTTAAAATTACTGACAACATGACATTTTGACAACAGTCCAGGAAATTTGATGCAGTCCAAAAATAAAGTTAGTTTTATTTTTATTTATTTTTTATTTTGTATAAAAGATATGATTTCAACAATCGGTACAACAACAATCGGCACAACTACAGCACCAAACTCGTTAGTCATGAATCCTACGTCAATGTTGGTAGAGATGAAAAGCTTTATTCCTTCTTCATATACTTTTGAAACAAAAATCCAGAAGATAAAGCAAGAACTTTTAACAAGTAATTTAGACTGTAGTGCGAAAGATGAAACAAATGAACAGTATCTTTATGAAATGCAGGACCTCATCGACCATTTGCCTAAATTGCCTGAAATCCAACAACAAAAGCTAACTATTCCTGAATTCGACGAAATAGAAGTGAAACCAACTGACTCAGTAGAAATTAAGAAATTCATACGAAAGGTAAATTATGAATTCCTTGGTTTTCATTGCAACCATAAAGTTATGGACAAAGATTGCGACATGGTTTATAAAAATATTTCTGACATATATAAATCTTGGGAGTTTAAGACATACGATAACTTTGTTACATTAGTTGCAAAATGTGTATGGCAGATAAGAGATGAAGATAGAAGAGGCAACGTATGGAACGAACTGATAAAACCAGCAGCTTTTGAGTTAAAGAGAGCAATTGACGCATTAGTTGTTCTAGCTGGTTTTATTTCGGTGTATAACGCAAAAATGAATCCGCAATGTTCAAAATGTAAAGCAGCAATAAGAAAATATAACTACTCAGTCAAAGAGATAGAAAGAATGCGAAACGACTATGCAGACTTAAAGAAAGAAGCAGAAAAGCCAGCAGAAGATAAAATGGATATGTTGATATTTCTTAATAAAAACTATCCAACAGCAGAAGATTTCCTTCTGTCTGACGTCAAGAAGAAATATAAAGAGACTTTCGGCATGATTAAAACATTCAATGTACTAAAAGAAGAAATAGAAGCTACGAAATTGTTTAGAATTTCAAATATACATCGTACAATTCATGTAAAACGCTTGTGAAAAAACAGGTGAAAAAAGAGGTGAGATCTCACCTCTTCACCTAAACATTATTTTTGCTGAAAAATGACCAAATTTCATGAATTTTCATAAAAGATAAAAATAAAGTTAGTTTTATTTTTATTTATTTTTTATTTTGTATGTAAAGACAGTAATGACAAACATTGAGTTTGAAACAGTTAGAAAGATAGACAATGACACCAAAGTGGTTAGAATTGGTGATTTAAACGTAAGATACTGTAAGAAATACAACAAATATTCTTTGTCAGACATTATAACAACATCTGGAAAGAAAACAAAGGACTGGGTTAGAATTGCTTCTACTCAGAAAATTTTGACAAGAAATCCTGAGCTTATGATATCAATAGCATTTCATGGAACAAGAGCATATCTTATAGACAAAAGTCTTATACCAATAGTTTTGTTATGGTTAGACCCAGTTGTTGGATATAACTTCATAACTTATGGTTCATTCGACTCAGAACGTTGCAGTGAAGGCTTACTTTATATCGTTCAGAAACCGAAGGACTTCAATACAAAGAGATATAAGATAGGAAGAACATATAATATAACTCAAAGATATGACTCTACAGTCAATAGAGTCAAGGTTGTGTTCGTTAATGATATGAGAGCTGCTGAAACAGAACTGCTTGAAGTTTTTGAGAAAATGTATGGTGCTCCCATAAAAGGTAAAGAAACGTTTGAAGTAGATGAGATAGATAAAGCTATAAAATTATTTGACGAAGTTGCTGAAAAATACATGTAAAGCGTTTATTTTTGGTCTTTTGTGAAAGTCAGAAAATAACGCTAATTTTTTCTAACAAAAATTTTTATCTTGTATGTAAAGACAGTAATGTCAACATCAGAGAACACAACAACTGCTATCGTTCATGAAGTCATAAATGAAGAATATGAATACATACAGTATAACAAACAGTTACGTCTCATTCGTTCAGTCAAAGACGATATGTACAAATGCAAAGTATAATGAATGCTCTTTGTTCTACAAAGCAAGCATATCATTGGTTTGAAAACCAACAGACAAAAGAACTTTTAGAAGAATTTCCTCATATGATTGCTTCCCTCGGAAAACCGAGAGAAGAGATTCCGTACGAAAATCGCAAGAATTTGGCTCCTGGTTTGAAAGGTTATTATGTTCATAGACTTTTAGTAAACGCTGTAGCAATGTGGGCTTCACCTCGTTATGCTTGTTATATTTTAATGATGTTAGATGAACTATATAAAGCAGAACGTGGAGAGATGGAAAAGAAACTTCAAGCAAAAGATGAAGTCATTGAATCCAAAGACAAAAGCATACAGAAAAGAATACCACGTTCAGTACCAAAAGGAAAGGAAAAGAGTTATAAGTATATGATATATACTGAAGAGTTGGAGAAAGAAGAAGATAAAGATTAGGTTATGTTGCATTTAGTCAGAAGAAACAACAAGAGCTTTTATGACTTAGCTAAGATATATAAATCTGACAGAAACTGGTTCTATCGTGAAAACTTACCGATTTCAATGACTCCGAATGAACAAATAAAGGAAATTGTCAAAAATACTCTTCCTCAAACACACTATGACATCAAAGGTTGCACAATACTTACATTCAAAGAAGACTTAACATTACTGAAGGAAAAAATAACAGAATATTTCGACAACTTCAAAGAGGAAGAATGAAAAAAAATCTCGTCGGGTGCCACGTTAGGACCATAGTGGAGAAAACCATGATAAAAACAAAACACTCCGTCAAGTTTATTTTGTTTTTACCATTTAATTGTTTCCATAAACGCTCCATGTCGATCATAATCGACGAAGAGAGAATCGTCTGATCGTCAAGTTTATTTTGTTTTTACCATTTAATTGTTTCCATAAATGCTCCATGTCGATCATAATCGACGAAGAGAGAATCGTCTGATCGTCAAGTTTATTTTGTTTTTACCATTTAATTGTTTCCATAAACGCTCCACGTCGATCATAATCGACGAAGAGAGAATCGTCTGATCGTCAAGTTTATTAGTTAACGGGAGGGTTAGATATATTCCATCACAACTGAAAACATTCGTGAAAACATTAACGTAAACATTTGTTTCCAGGACTGTTGTCAAAATGTCATGTTGTCATCATTTTTAAAAGAGGTTAATTAACCTGGTGACACATGGTGACGTAGTGACACCATCAGTTATTCAAAAATAAATTTTCTTATAAAGCTTCAGGGTCTATTTCTTCAACCATTTCACTTCCTTCGTCAATGTCAATAGAAGCTTCTTCAACCTTTGGTAAGAATTTCTGTATAACATCTTTGTTCGTTATTGTCTTCAGAGATGAAGGATAATATTTCACATTTGTTTCACCCTTCTTATATTCTTTCTGTTCGGAAAGATTTAAAGCAATACTGAAGAAGTCAATGTTGGAGTTCTTTATAACAGTATAATGAGTATCTTTGACATTCACGAAGAAACCCTTTTGTTTCAAAACTACTGCTAACTCTTGTGAAGTATAACGTTTGCGGTCAATGACGATAGCTAATGGTCTGACATACTGACCAAACTTAGATTCTTTCACAAACTTCTTGTTAAAGATAACATTAACATTTGAAGCATTATTGAACTCATTCTTGATGACAGTAGCGAGAGCATTGTATGAAAAGAACTTGCAATCTTGCATGTGTGTTTCATTAAAATAAAAATATTAAATTATTTTGAAAAATAACTTAAAAAAATCTAATCTAATTTTTTCAAAAATATTTTTTTATTTCCTACTAAAGATGTATCGGAAGTTGTCTAAGTTAGAACACTCGGAAATAAAACAACTTCTTACAGAAGCTAATATAGATGTTGCAAAGCATTACGCAACAAACAAAAAAGCACTCGCTGACATCCTCAATGACTATAATGGTGCAATAAGTTATGATAGAATTCATGAGTTCATAAAGCCGCAACGCGGCGAGGACGAAGTCCATGCAAGAGCATTTCCTTTAAATGACGTTGCTATTGACTTATATCATAGACGTTCAGTACCTCATGAAGTAAGAAGAGAAATGTTTGACATAACAAATGCAAACGTTGGTGAAACAAGAAGAAGAGACGACACACTGAAACAACAGAGAAGAGAGATGTTTAAGAGCGCTATAGAACAAGTTCGCAAAGCTAACGATGTCCTTCGTTCCATTGACGACAAACCAAAAGAAGGTGAGAGATGGTTAAAGAAAGATGAAGAGAATAGGAAGAGGAATGTTAAGACAGGCAATAGACTCATTGACTTTAACATCGAAGCTTTAGATGAACCAAACAGAGACTACTTACACAAACATTTCGGTAAGGTTTTCATGAGACTCTTAGAGAAGATTAAAATAAACTCCCAACAAAGATGGATGGTATGTTATAAACTTGGTGGAAAGTATGAATGTTCTACGTTAAACCTCAATAATATTGGAACATTACTACATCAGCTCTTGAAGGAGAACTTTATATCAGAGATAGAAGCAAATGCTGCAGGTATTGTTGAAATGCACTATGACTTCTTCTTGACAAACATAAAGAATCTTACTGAAATAAAGATGTATGATTTAACAGAATATGAAGGCTTAACGATGTCAGATGTAAAGAAAGGCAAACCAAAAAAGAGACCATATAGAGATGAAAGCACACTGACAAATGACCAGAAAGCCATTTTGGAAGCTCTTAAGCAAACAGGAAACCCAGCACTTATAGAAAGCTTTTGGAAAGATAATGGTGAAAAGAAGTTTTATAAGAAGAGAAGCGGTCAGTTCTGGAAGTATCTTTGCACATTACCTATAAATCTTGAACGCTACCAAATCTTCAATGAACTGAACAAAAGAACTGCAACACTTATGACAGAAGATAACTGCTTCGTTTATGCTTGCATTCAGGCTGGAGTAAATGAAGAAACTATTGACCACATGAGAGAAGTCATTCGTGTTAGAGACTTTCCTCAAAGTAAAGTACAAGAAATTTCTGACGCAACAGGTATAGCATTTAATGTTACCATTGGTTACTTCAATGACTCAAGACATAATGAAATAAAGAGATACATACCAAAAGAATGTGAAACTGTTCGAACTATTGACTTACTTCTTGTTGAAGACCACTACATGCTAAATGAAAGATTACCAATGACAACATATTTCATTCGCAACTATATAGAAATCTTGAAGGAGTGTGGTGGAATGAACATTGAGAAACAGATGAAGATTTATACAAAGAGAGAGAACAAATATGTAGTTCGTTATGATAGAACAACACCGTTATGGGATGTTATGAAAACATTGTGGGAGTGCAAATATTTCGAACCTATTTCTTATGGAGAACTTTTCACATATACGACTGACTATATATAAACAGAACCTTGCACCATTTAAAGATTTGACATATGCTCCAAAGTATTGTGTACAACTGAAGAAGAAAAGCCGAGTCAAAAGAAGTAAATAAAAATAAGTGCAAGTTCATTCCTGAGCACGTTTTCTTTGCTGACTTTGAATGTAGCACTGATGGAGTTCATAAAGCCTTTAACATTTGTTATGACAGTGAAGATGGTTCAGTGAGTGAAAGCATTTGGGGTCAGAACTGTGCAACAGAATTTTTGGAACGACTTCCTGACAAGAGTTTAATATATTTCCATAACCTCAGTTATGATATAAACTTCATCTTAAGACACATGACAGAAGTGAAAGGAACTCCCATCATTAAAGGTTCACGAACAATGCAAATAACTGGCTTATATAAAGGAAGGGCAATCATTATTAAAGATTCATACACTGTTATAAATAAGAAGCTTAAACTATTTCCTGAAATGTTTCATTTGCAGTGTGGTGAAAAGGAAGTATTTCCGTATCAATATTATTCAAGCTCTTTATTAGCAAATGACAACAGAACTAGTGTCATTTCTGAAGCGTGTAAGTTTATCAGGGATGTGGATACGTTCATGAAAAACATAGATTCCATCAAAGGTTGCAGAATAGATGAAAACCACTTCGACTTAGAAAAGTATAGCACATTTTATTGCAAACAAGATGTAAGAATTTTAAGAGAAGGTTTTGTTAAGTTCCGCAATGATATATTAAAAGAATTTGATTTAAACGTTTATGACTACGTTAGTATTTGTTCTATTGCTAACAAATTGTTTGAGAACAGAGTATACTTCCCGAATGGAAATCTTTATGACCTCTCAAATAAACCAAGAGAATTTATTTCACGCTGTATTCAAGGTGGAAGATGTATGCTGTCAGATAACATTAAACAAAAGAGCGAAAAGAAACTCATTGCTGACTTCGACGCTGTTTCATTATATCCCTCAGCTATCGCGAGACTTTATACTTTAGAAGGTATTCCAAAGGTTATGAAGAAAGAAATGTTAAGCACAGAGTATCTCATGAGACATTTATTCGATGACGACCAAAAGGAACCCATTGGTGAAAAGTTTATGTCCGGCTTCTTTGTTCTCATTAAGATAACAGAGATTGGAATACATAGACACTTTCCTTTAATAGTTTGTGACCCTGAACTAAATCCAGAACTTAACGTTCCCAGAAGTTCAAACACTTGCTGTTTAATGTATGTTGACCATATAACATTACAAGACCTCATAAAATATCAAGGCGTCAAATGTGAAGTGTTGCAAGGATACTATTACGATGGAAACAGAGATATTAGAATAAGAGATGAAGTAAAGAAGTTGTTTGAGTTAAGGTTAAAGTATAAGAAAGAAGGAAATCCTTTGCAAGAAAATATAAAGCTCATTCTGAACAGTATTTATGGCAAAACTATTCTATCTCCTATTGAGTCAAAAATAACCATAGTAAATGACAAAGATGCTATAAGATATGCCATCAGAAACTACAACCATATAGTGAAGTTCGAAGGTTTGGATGGTTCAGATAAAACTATTTTCAAGCTAACGAAAAGCATTTGCAGACACTTTAACTTCTGTCCACTTGGTGTTAACATTCTGTCAATGTCGAAGAGAATAATGAATGAAGTATTTTGCACTGCAGAAGATATGGGACTTCAAATATTTTACCAGGACTGTGATAGCATGCATATTTTCAATGAAGACATACCAAAGCTTGCAGCAGAGTTTAAGAAGAGATACGGTCGCGAACTTATAGGAAAGAACCTTGGTCAATTTCATTCTGACTTCGCAGAAATAACACCTGGAAAACAAAGTTTAGCATACAAGTCAATATTTTGTGGAAAGAAGACCTACATAGACTTACTCACTAACAATTTAAATGAAGTTGCATTTCATGCACGTTGTAAAGGTGTAAAACAAGACGTTCTTGCTTTAACAGCTAATGAAATGTTTCCTGAAGCTATACAATGCTATTACAATGAAGATAAGAACATTCACATACCTGTTGGAACATATGACAAAGACTCTGAGTTCAGTTTAATGAAACTTTACAAAGCACTTCATGATGGTCAAGAGATTGGATTTGACTTATGTAAGTCTTCTAGTCCTTGCTTTGCTGAAAAGTTTAACTTCTCAATAACGACTAAAACAAGCTTTATTCGTAAGTTGAAGTTCTGAGGTCATTTATTTTTGTCAGCAATGAGGTCATTCGTGATAAAAATAAGCCGCTAGCGGCAAGGGCGAAGCCCATGAGGTCATTTACAATACTGCGATGGTAGAGTTTAAGAGTTGTGCTTCAATGTAGAGACAGTCCTTATGGTCTGGAGGTAAGAACACTGGGCAGTTATGGTCATGAGTGGAGAACATGTCTATCCAAAACTCACGATTGAAGCCAGTTAATTTATAGTATTTAGGGTTAGGAAGTGGTGAATTTCTTGTATGACCAATGAACTCATTTTCAACTCCTTTACTTAGGTTTGAATATAATATAGCTTGCTTTCTATCCCAAATGCCGGGTGTTACAATCTTTGAAAATTCATTTTTCCTCGGAAGCATTGCATCATAATTGAAAACATTTTTGAAATCATCACTTGGTTCAGAGATTTGAAATCTTATACGTAATGGATTTTCTTTCTTTTTAGCTACTTCATTGAATGGTGAATATATAACAAACTGACAGTCATGAGTTCCATCTTCATTTTCATTAAATTCATAATGAAAGTCTATAAGTTGTGGCCGACTACCTTCTTCTTTCAGTTGTGCAAGAAACTCACGTAAAGGCTGTAAAGTTTGTACTTCAATGTTGAACTTTTTCTCGAACATCTCATTAAATGAAATCATACATTGTTGCAATGTTGTATCGTCTTTAAAGTATTTGTATATGTGAATGTTTTGGGCGCTTAAAGACTGTTCGTCATTTTCTATCTCGACTTGAAGTATAAAGTCAACCTTTCTGAAAGCACGTGTTATATACATAGATGTTATGCCAATGTACTTCTCTTCATTTATGTTCACAATCCAGTCTGTTGGAAACTTAAACGTTACTCTGTTCCCCTTTATTTTGACGTCAGGGTTTTCACTACTGAACGCAACAGATAAAGGTATTTGTCTATACATTTAATTCGGATAAAAATAAACCATTTACTCTTTCTTTGCTTCAGCTTCTTTAGCTTTTGCTTCAGCTTCTTCTCTAGCTTTTTTCGCCAGTAGTCTTGGGTTCTTTTGTCTTCCAGCAGCTAATGCAGCAAGTTGTTTTTCACTAAGTTTTCTCTTTGGTCTCTCTGGCTTTTGTTCTTGTTTTTGTTCCTTCAGTTCGGATAAAATTTGCTCACGAATTTCTTTCTTCAATGCTTCAACATCTATGACCCCTTGGGTCTTGTCCGTAGGGCTTGTCTGAGTCATTTGACTGCAGATAAAAAACAAAATTAAAACTTTAACCGATGTAAAATGAGCTTGTCAAAATCAGAGCGAGAGTCTATTATATTAAATGACGCAAGAGGAATACAACATCCTTTCTATTACGTAAGTCAGAGTAAAGATGGTAAAATATACGTAAGAAAAAGAAAGGTTCCATTAGCGAATGCAGAAAGCGACAACATTAAGGTGCATGGCAGGGCGAAGCCCATATAAAACCTTCTGTTCAAACTGAAAAGTCAATAGAACCAGAAGAAAAGAAGCCAGATGTACTTTCAATAACGAACCAAGAGCTTATTGCAAAGTTCGTGAATTTCATTGAAAAACAAACCGAGTCAAAGAATGACCCGCCAGTGAAAGAAGTTGAGACAAAAGAGAATGTACAGTTCATTGAAAATGTCAAGAAACAACTTCCACCACGAATGCCAAGAAGAAGAGTGAGAATAATGAAGTAAATAGATATTTTTATCTGAAGTAAATACATGCAGAACGAACAGTTAAACGAATTTACTCCAGCAGAGCATATTCATCAGATTCGCTCATATTTCGATATCATAGACAATGCAGTTCAAATTGGTGACACTAATAGAAAATATTCTGACGCAAAGATTCCATCACAACCTGGAACTGCTAAAGATAACACATGGGTAACATTCAATCTCTCACCTCCTGGTGAAAATATGTTGGACCTTTACAATACATTCATTACGTATAAAATGGAAGGTCAATTTATTGTAGATAAAGAAATTGGTTCAGGTTCCAATAAAACAAACCCACCAGGATTTTGGATTGGTTTCGATGACGCTTTCTATGCAGTTGCTGGATATCAAATCCTTGCAAATGGTCGTATCGTATATTCTCAAGACAACGCAAGAGAAGAAGCATATATAACTTCAAACTCACAAACTACCGAACAAATAAAGAAAGTAGATGTTTTCTCAAAGACTCGACATGAAGATGTATGGAGTCATTCGGGAACATGCAGAACAGGACAAATTGTTAGTGGTCCAATTACAGCAGGAAAATCATTTGATTTTAAGCTTCGTTTAAGAATTCCTGTTAGAAGATTCCTTCCATTAGAAGCTATTCGATTTATTCCAGCTTTTGCAGGAAACATTCAGCTTAAAGTAAAGTTCAGTAGCGACGCCTTACAATGCACATCTATATCTGTAAATGATATCATTGCTTTCAATCCAACTCTTAAAGTTGCATTTGCTTCAGATTCAAATCCACCGACAAATAAATTTGTTCCATGGAATGAACCATTCACTATGATAACGAAGGCAGTAGAAGCTAGTGGAACAGTTACTATTACAACTGTAACCCAGCAACTATTTCGAACAAAGATGGATTTTAATGAATGTTTCATTCATCCAAAGTCATTCTCTTTAGACCCTAACATTTATACAGAACTTGTAGAACATTATACAAACGAGGCTTTATGTTTTCCTGTTAAAGTTATGGATTGGATTCCTATGGACGGTTCATTCTCAAAGAATACAGATAGTTCAAGTGCAACATTTACAGCAGCTTATACGCCTATTAATGTTAAAAGTATTTGGGCACTATTTAGAAAGAAAGACAACTATTATGTTAATTTTGAGAACCCTAAGTTTAAATATCTTCAGCTTTCCATGGGAGCTTATGGAAATATGCCTGCAGAACCTGAAAAATCATATGGACCTGTATTTTATGAAATGGTTGCGAACGCTTGCAATACAAACAATGATATGATAGGATTTAATGAAGATGTTATGAGGTCATTGGTGGATGATGGTAGTGTGGAACATAAATGGGATAGCTATGACAACACACATTTCTTATGTGGTTTTCCAACAGAAGTGGACTTTTGCTTCCAGCAAGGTCAAACATCTACTGCTCCAATAACATACAAATTGTCTGTTAAAGGACCTATTGAACTAGCAACTGAAAATGTACCAAAGCCACTTATTGGATTTATGAGGGATTGTTGCTTTGCCATTCAGGTGCGTGCTAATGGCATCCCCATAATAAGATTAGATGACTATAACTTAGCTACGGACGACAGTGAGGAATAAAGGATGAACGTTTATTTTTAAAGCTTATAAATGAGTTCTTCATCAAGCTCTCGTGAACCTTCACCATCTATGAAACAAACTTTACCAAACGATTATGGAGCACCTATTGAATATTTCTTACGAGCTGCACAATGGCAAAGAGCAGTCTCACCAAGGTTAGGTGTTCCACCAGCTCCTGTCAAAAATAGCATTTGGTCAAGTCCTTATATAAGATATGGTCTCCCACTAGGTTTGCTAGCTACAGCAGGAGCAGTTATGATGTTGAAAAGAAATAAAGCAAATGTTGTAAATAATACTGAAGTAGCTGAAGTTAAACAAACTCCAACACCTTCGCCAAAACCAACGTCAAACCAACGCCTTCACAAACAACACCTTCAATGACTCCTGAACCTATGGAAGTACAAACTCCTGTTCAAAAGTCAACTCCTAAACCGACTCCAACATTTAAACCAGAACCTACTCCTCAAATAAATCGTAAAACTCCTGCGTTTCCTTACTGAAAAAATAACGTTATTTTTATTTAATATTAAAATTTTTATTTGATTGAAATGACAAATAAAGTCACTGAAGCAATGAAACAAAAGTTTTTGGTAGAATACATTAAATCAGGAACTATTCCAGAAGGTTTTTACATTCATACTATGAAGGATGGTAGAGTTCAGTTTAGAAAGATAAAGCAACCATTAGATAGAGAAGGAATTTTGAGAAAGATTAAACTTCATGAGGACAACATTGCTGAACTTAAGAAGAAGTTAGAAGAGTTGGAGAAAGGAAGAGAGTTATAAAGCAATGAATTCAAGGGTGAAAAACCGGTGAAAAAAGAGGTGAGTTTTCACCACTTCACCTAAATTTATTTTTGTGCTATGTTTTCATACGTGTGAGGGTGGTGATATCATTAATTTTTAAGTTTATTTTTTAAAAATTATTTTTATATAAATGACAGAACAAAAATAAAGCATATCTACTCAACAGGAATGAGACCCTTACTGACTATGTATTCGTTTAATGCTTGATTAAAACAATGGTACATATTATCGTATGGGTATACACAACGTCTGTTTCCATCGTCGTCGTATATGTAGAGCTCAAATCCAGTCCAACCTTCTTTTGTACAATATGTAGCTTTATTTAAGTATGCATTTATGTAGATAAGGCAATTTTCTTCATCGCTCCAGAAATAATTTTTGTTCTTTGTTGAAATAGTTTTCGTTCCTCTGCGACCATAAGGAATGTATGCAATGAACTTTGCGTCATATGGGATTGTAATATATTCAGGGTTTCTTTCATCGTCAATGGGTCTGTCTTTGTTAAAATGCATGTTTCTCAGTTTTACTTGAGTTTTGAATAGTTCACGGAAACGTTCTGGGAAAGAGTCATAGTAAATGTAGTCGGACATGTCTTTGTAATGAAATAAAAAATTTAAAATAAATAAAATAAGGTTATTTTTATTTAGTGAGGACGGTAGTGAAGTCGTTAGTGAAGTCATTAGTGAAGTCGTTTATGTGTCAGATGGTTTTGTAAATATTTAAGGTTAAGTTGGTGTTATGGTTGTGTTGTAAAATATACGTTACTGGTTTCGTAAAGTGTCAAAACCGCTAAGTGGTGTACGGAGGCGCGCAGTGCCACAGTACGCAACTAAGTCTTACTAACTAACCCGCCGAACTAATTATCCGTCTCATTGAACATGAATTCAATCTTGTTAAAAATGTTTTAACAGGTGATTTTAAATCAGATAATATTATCAAAAATCTAAATGAAACTTTGAAACATTCAGATATGTTTAGCTCGGTATTATATGATCCAATTCAAGAATTATATTATGCAACTTTTGGTCGCTATACATATTGCGTAAAAATTATGTCAGATTCACAATATTCATGCACATGTAAGCACATCGAATTGTACGGATTACCTTGTATTCATGTAATCGCCGTATTGAATCACTTTTCGAACAAAAATCTTCTTAAAAATTTGAATGATGCAGTTCATGCTCGCTTCAAATGTTCAGAGTTTATGACTCCTGTGGAAGATTTAATGAAATTTTATGTTGACCAAGCATCTTTAAAAATTCCCGGAATAAATTTCAACCTGGGAGAGATTGAAAAATTAAGGGGAAAAAGGACTAGGATTAAAGCATTTTACGAAAAGTGATGCTGTGTTGTTAGTTATTTATTTACTTTTTTAATATTTTTAAAAAAAATAAAAGAAAATTCAAATAATTTTGTATCTCCCATGATATATCGACCCACGAGTACTAATGTGGCTATAATTAGAGATTGCAACTCTATTATGATCATAGTCCGGTGATATACAATAAGATTCAAATTTTGAAAGAATTAAATTAATAAAATCCCGGTGAAAAAAATAAAAACAGCTTCTAAAAGTATAGTTATCTTAAAATACGAACTTTAACACAAGTTTTTTGATCCAATAGAAAATTGAATTCTTTGAATAAATAAAATATTTTATGTATTAACATATTAAATTTCCTAATTATTTTTTCTTCTTGGGAAAATTTTTGAATTCGAATAGAAAATTCAATAAATTGAAATTGGGTTGAAAGAATTCTCCATATTAACTTGTCATATATTTCAGATCATATAAATTAAGTTAATTAAATTTTTTAAAAACCTTAATAGGATAAAAAAAAGAATTTACACTCTCTCACTTTGAAAACGTAGAAAATGCCAATCTATTGGTATACATTTTAGTTTTGTTAAGTTTACAAAACGATTACTCTAGATTTTAAAGATTTATCAAGAATTTAGAGAATATCCTTCTCAAAACAACTTCAATAGCGAAGGATTAGTATTGAATCGGATTTGTAACATAATTATAGTACATTACAATACAATTTCTCCGACTTTTAAATATTTTTGAAATATTTACAAAATATGCTCTTTCTATCATCGATACTTTAATACAGAGCAAATTTAGTAAATGTCATCACGTTATTTTTTCATAAATCGTTTTCGAACTTTTGAAATATTTATTTTAAACCAGTTTTCTACATTTAATATGTGAATTATATCAAAAGTAGATGGGCGATACTTGTAAATCTATTTAAACTATTAGTTTGCTATTATTGAAGAACTTTATAATTTTTTTTTCTTATGTATGGAATTAAAGATAATTTTGCCGATTCCAACTGGTTTTTCTATATGAGCTAAATATGCCAAGTGAAATTGGACTTGCCAATATTGTAAATTGAAGTATGGACTATATATCGATTTTCATTGATTGATGAATAACTCGGAGTAATGTAATTGTTGATAATGAAAAATAGTTTTCAATTGCTGGTAAGGGCCAATGTATGTTCAATAGCTCCGAAAGCAAAAAATGCACGTTTAGAAAAAGACGATAACGATTAAATTACAAAATCGATAACGACGACGATTAAATTACAAAATCAATAATGACCCGTGTAGATTGCTCGATAATGAAATGTATCAAAAGATTCATTGAATATGAGTCAATGGAAAAGCTTAAATCCTTAGGGATATCCAAAATAAATCTTAATAAAGAAGATTCGTCTTGAAAATTAGCTTCCGAAAGTTCTATTTCAGTCGGAGCTGGAAGATTCCGATCATTTATGAATCTCGAAACGACAGAAAATTTGTATTGTTTATATTTCATTATTCGAAATGATAAACTTCAAAATCTAAAATTTATTTTTTTACAATATATTTCATCCTATTGTCAAGGCTAAATTTTTCACCGGAAGTGTATCAAAAATTGATAAGATTTACGGTGATCTAATTATGACAATTCAATGCATCTCGTGATATAACGCAGATATTGTTGCATGCTAAGTAGTGTCAATGTGTAAACCTCTCAATTTTATCGTCGGGGAAGCAACACAATTCCCTCAAAAATATTGAAAAAATATAGAAAATAAAATGAATTACGATGTACTTAAAATGAGAAATAGATTATGATATTAGATTTTAGAAAAAACAGACTTTTGATATAACTTTTGAGAATCTCATATAAAAAAAGCATTTAAAAATAAATTTAAATATCTTATTTATTTTACCATTGTAAATATATTCTGAGATTTTTAGAAAAAAACACTTTTCATAAGTATTCAATATTTGAGAATACGGTCCAAAAAAAATAGATTCTCTTATATTTGCTTATATAAAAGGAAACTCTCTATCAGATGCGAATGCCTGAATTCAGCACCTCTGATAGAGAGTTTCCGCTTATATAAGCAAATCTTTTTCATTCGTTTTTGAGGATGGTCTGCGTAAGCGACTTCAACAATTTCGGAATAGACATTGATGTATTCCCTTTTTGTTGCAAAATGACGTAAGCAAAATTTATGATCGCAAGAAAAGCCTGATTCTCTAACAGCAGCTATAATTGCCGGACCTTGATCGGAATAAATATTCTTGAATCTGCTTGGTGGAATAAAAGATTTCAATTTAGTGAGCATATCCTTAATTGTTATCGTATTTTCACTAACAGACCATGCAAATGCAATAGGGATAAGTCTATTATTTGGTGCAGGTGTACCAATAATGAGTAAGTTTCCTTTTTTAATACAAAATAAAAACGTTCCATCAATTTGAATTATTCCGCAAAAAGCTTGTGTTTGCATGTAAAAATGAGTTATTGGAGGAATTACAATAAATGAATAAATTTGAAAGTCTTTTGAATTTTCAGGTAATTCATCACCTTTCTTAAATGTATGCAATTCAATTTCATTGTTAACTTCTTTAACTAAAATCATTTCGCAGAATCCTTGTTCGATTTTGTTTATGATTGAAAAAATTGTTGAGAAATAATTGTAAGATTGAATTCTATCCCCTTTTGTGGTTCCTTTAAGTTTATTTACTATATTATGGAACATCGTATAAGTTGCATTGGGAATATTCAATTCTTTTGCAAAAATTTCTTTGCATTGAGGAACATTATCAGAATTTGCTAATTCATAGACTTTTTTTCCTGCTTGCAACTTAAGAATTTTTGGTATATTGTTACTCGGCTTGCATTGCTTTGCTCTATGCTCGTGTTTAATTACTGGAATGAAGAAAAGTTGACCATTTTCATGAGTCTTTACAAGCTCCATGCAAAATTGGCAGTTAGGACAACGAAACTTTTTTCCTTGCTCAAAATTTAATGGATAAAAAGAATTATATGAATCTTTTGCAATAAATATAGCAGCTTCTGTAGGATCTGTAAATTTTAATTTGCTATATCTTTCCTTGAGAATTGGAATTGGGGATTTTCAGGTATTTCCATTCTATATTTCAATTTTTTACGGGAATTCAATTCATTTTGAATTAAATCCAGCATATCAGCTCCATCTCCTTTTTCTTCATCAACAATAGCTTGGATGGATACTGATATAGTTTGATTCTCTTCCACTATTGTCGGTTCGCTTTCCGACATGAGATAAAATTGAAGGTTTAACGTACTTTTGATACTCTGAGTTAAAAAAAGATTTTCTTAACATAATTTGATTTATTGGTCCTTAAAAATTCTGATTCAAAATTGAATTGAATCGAACGAGTTTTCCTTTTGAGTCATTTCAAATATTCATGAGAAAGAAAAAATTCTAGCAATTTCAAATATTTTTGATTTGATTGAATTCAAAAGTGTCACAAATATTCAATGAGAAAGAGAAAAGAGATCGAATATGTTGTTTCTGAGCGAATAGTCAAGCAATATTTCGTTAAGTACAAAGATCAGCATCCGGAAAAAAATAAATGGGTATATCAAAATGAGATTCCGCAAGAAATATTTGAAAAATATCTAGAAACGAAGAAAACAGAAAATATTGATGAAATGTTACGCTGTACTCGAATTGTTCATGT
The DNA here is from genome assembly GCF_026262505.1 of Trichomonas vaginalis G3. NCBI lineage: Eukaryota > Parabasalia > Trichomonadida > Trichomonadidae > Trichomonas > Trichomonas vaginalis. The sequence goes on from NC_067205.1 coordinate 18,335,326, forward strand.
TGTTGATCAAGATAAAAAAGAATTTTATCTTGAATTTTCAAAAAAAAATCAAATTCATCACATATTAAACAAGAATCTAGATGAAGAACATCAAAAGGCTTATATAGATTATCTTGAAAGTTTACTCAAACTTGAAATAAAAAATAAAAATTAAATTAAATTAACCCTCGTTAGGATATCGTTGCAAATAAAGATCTGTTTCTCAGAAAGATCCTGATTTTCTGATAAATATTCTGTTGTAACTTCTACAAGGTTTAAGATATGAAAAACATTTTTGAATATTTCATCGCTATCAAATCTGCGGAAACATCTGGAATATAATTTCAAATATTTGTGAAGATTTGAATTCTCAATTGCATAATTAATTAAAAATTCATGTGAATTTAAAAAATCGGTAGATGAAATTTGCATGGGTATAAGAGGAAGTACACAATAATACCCCTGAACTACATACTCTGTAAATGAATAGTGAGGAGAAAGACTTCGCAGAATTTCAAGTGTTTTTATGAATTCTAAAGCCATCTCAGATGTTATATCGACTGCTTTATAAAATAAAACTATAAATTTGAGAAGATAAACAAAATCTTCGTTATTTATAATTGAATTCACGTCATTAAAAAAGTTGAAATAATTTGATATTAGTATATCCGAACATGGAAGAGCAGTTGCATATCCTGGGTAATATTTTAATAATTTTGTAAAGAAATTTGCAATTGCATAAGTTGAATATTGATTTTCGTACTCAATAATACTAGAAAAAATTTCTTTCTTGAGTAAAACTGCGTTTTGGAAGAATTCAACGTCAAGAATATTGTTTTTAATCAAAGCAATAAATGTATCGATGATATAGAGAGAATTGTCACTGCTGCTTATGAAACGTAATATCTCATCATATTGATCGGAAAATGTTGATAAATAAAGGTATTGTATGTTATCTAAAGCTTTAAAATGAATTAATTTTAATGAAAAAATGAAAAAAATCTGGTTAATATAATGCGATAAATATTCGAATAAATTTTCCAGTAGTATCAAATCTATTTGAAAGATATTCGAAGAAGTGATATTTTGAATTGTGAATTTTAATATTGTTTCATTTTGTGTAGATTGCTCGATAATGAAATGTATCAAAAGATTCATTGAATATGAGTCAATGGAAAAGCTTAAATCCTTAGGGATATCCAAAATAAATCTTAATAAAGAAGATTCGTCTTGAAAATTAGCTTCCGAAAGTTCTATTTCAGTCGGAGCTGGAAGATTCCGATCATTTATGAATCTCGAAACGACAGAAAATTTGTATTGTTTATATTTCATTATTCGAAATGATAAACTTCAAAATCTAAAATTTATTTTTTTACAATATATTTCATCCTATTGTCAAGGCTAAATTTTTCACCGGAAGTGTATCAAAAATTGATAAGATTTACGGTGATCTAATTATGACAATTCAATGCATCTCGTGATATAACGCAGATATAAACACAACTGATATTGCATAACTAATAATTGAGTCAAATAACTAAATTATGTGTTATATTTTACATATTTTTCAATTTTGTAATAAATGGATGTTTAACACTAATTTTTTAAGGACTTCGACTTTAGCATCACATAAATATGTTATTTTCTATATTAAAACGTAATTTTGGTGGTCTTAGAATAGAAAAATATGCAATATTCGTGGAGATAATGAGGGTTCTTAAACATGTTCTTAAAAATAAATAAAATAATACAAATCTTTATTCAATCTTTTGATATTGTTGGTCCTCTCTTTGTGAAAATACTTAACTTCAAAGAGTATTATGTTTTACCTAGTGAGGACCTTAAGTTTGCAAAAACATAATAAAAGTAAAATAAAAAAGATCGGATTTATCACAAAACTTTGAGTATTATAGGATTTAATATATTTTCTTAGTAGATTATATGATTTAGTTTCTTAAAATCTAAAGTATTTCTTGAGGAAAATATAAATTGAAATTCAAAAAGTAAAAAAAATGTAAACAAATCAAATTTTAAATGGACCAAATGTTGATTTTTCATTCGTTTTCTCATTATCGAAAAAAATTTGGAAAGCTAAGAAGTCAATAACAAGTTATATAATACAACAAAACCCATCGGATATGTTTTCATCAAATAGTCTCCTAGATTTGTTATGAAATTAAAATATCATGATATTTTAAGGGCTTTTGATTTCAATATTAGAATTATTCAGTTATGTTGTGCTAATATCAATTGCTTTATACAATTAATTGTTTACAGGCTGCAAAAATCGAACAATAATTTGACTTTGTAAAAAAAGTGCATCATTTTTATTCGTTATACTTACAAAATGTAAACATTACGAGAAACATTTACATTTGTAAATGTAACAAGTAAAGTTGTATCGCATAATTTGACTTTGTAAAAAAAGTGCATCATTTTTATTCGTTATACTTACAAAATGTAAACATTACGAGAAACATTTACATTTGTAAATGTAACAAGTAAATACATCAGATTTAAATTGTAAATGTAGTTTATCTCTCTCATCTCCTTTTTAAAAGGTATTACATACATACGAACACATGGGTCACTCAATAATTAGCGTGATAATAATTGAGGATAGACTGTAATCGTAATTTTATTTTTGGACTTATATTTCGACATTTTGAAGTCGCTTGAAAGTCTTGCAAATGATTAAATTTGGAAAATTTGACCTAAGTCTGCATTATTTTGATGACTTAAACAATTCTATAAATCTGTTTTCCTAAAAATTTAAAAAGATATAATTTCAATTTCCCTAAATTTATGTAATTCATATATCACCAAAATATTTGGACTGCATTTTGTTTGTCTGCACCTAATTAAAGTCTAAATACCAATTAATTTTGGAGTTGCATTGCTTTTAATGTAAAAATGCACGTTTAGAAAAAGACGATAACAATTAAATTACAAAATCGATAACGACGACGATTAAATTACAAAATCGATAACCTCTCTGATTAAATTCTAAATAAATTTTTATATTTCAATTTTTGAATCAACATTTATAAAAAAATTTCAATGCGATTTTTTGAAAAGTTTCTATTTTTTCTATGCTCGTGTCAAATTCAATTGAGACAAAAGAAAAGCTATTTTTACCGCTGAATCTAAATAGTAATTATTTTAAGAAACCACATATAATTCAATGGACTTCGAATTTCATTACAAATATTGATTTTCTTATTTAACAAAATCAATAATATCTACTTTGAAAAATTTTGATCTCAAATAATATTTACTCTTAAAATAAACTCTTATTTAACTTTACGGTTAATAAATATTGCTATAGCAAAGACAACTCTGAGAAAATCATTTTGAGAGTGATGATTTAATATCAGTTAATTGAATATTGAACTAACAAGGACATTTATTTTTTATGTTCGTCCCACGATAAAATTCAATCTCATACTGACAAAATTTTCAAAAATGACATCTCACGGTTTAAGGAAAATCATATTCCAAAAATAACATAATATCTATCCTTTTGTAAATTTAAATTTGGAGGATCACTTTTATAATCTCATATTTTCCTTTAATTTTGGGATTTGATAATTTTCTTTCAGAATCAGTGATTTGTAACACAATCATCTGAAATGACATCAAAAACCATACCCAAATAGTTGAAATAAACAGTTTATTTATAATTTCCAAAAGTAATGTTACATGATTAAATATTACAAATTGAGAAGTCCTTTTCTTTTTGCTGGCTGAGGAGAGCTTGAAACATCAGGAAGCTCAGGAAGTGTGTCGTAGCCGTTTCCATCAAAGTCAGAGTCATCTTCCCATATTGGTGCTCTATCCTGTTTAGGAGGTGACCTTGGATTTTGTTGTTTTTGTTCTTCTTGAGGTTTCCATGATTTGCCAATACCTCTGGGACCAGGAGATGCAGTAGAAGAGTTGATAGATGATGATGCAAGTGCATGTACGTATTGCCTTTTCGTCATTCCATCTGGATGAGGAATGTCATCATAATAGTTGACTTTTTCAGTTTTCGTCGTTGTTGCTTGGAAATCATCGTTTGGAGAGTTGACATCGTAATCAGAATACATAAGATCATCATGATTATCATTGTTATTGTTACTGTAGTACTTTTCATCTTCAGGATTGTAAGTATTCTCGTAATACTTGTCTTCATCTGGATTATAAGTGTTTGCGTAATAATCATCTTCTTCATCTGGATTATAATATTGACCATTACCATAATTATCGTCTTGATAAGTGTCATTGTACTGATCGTTATAATTATTTCCTTGGTCATTGTAAAATTGATTGAACCGTGGGTCATCGTATGGTATATCCTCTTCTTCTTCAAAATATTGTTCTCCTGTCTGATAATTTGGATCGGGGTTAACTTCTCCAGTCTCAGAAAAGTTACGAACACGTCCTTTATGGGAAGGTTCGCTATAATCGTCATCATAAAATGGAAGATTTGGTGGAGGAACTGTTGTTGTTCCTGTAATTACGCCTGTATCGCTGAATGAATCTTGATCATCGACGTTAAATCCTTGAGGGAAAGATTTATTCGGTTGGATATCTTCAGGTTCTTCCATAGAATCTGAATGGCGGATTCTTTGGGCTGGAGTATTATGAAATTCTTCAAATTCAATATCTTCATCATCCATTTTATCATTTGGATGGCTTGAAGATGGTGCTTCTTCTCTGGTACTCTTATCCATGTCAGGTTCAGATAAGAAATCGTCAGAATCATCCTTCTTTGTTGAATTTGAATTTTGCTTGGAAGCAGGCTTTGTTGTTGTAACAACAACGGTAACTGGTTTCTTTGGTTGTTCTGCAGGTTTCGTTTCTTGTGGCTTTGGAGTGACTTTTGGTGGTGGATTTTCAACAGGTTTTGGTTTATTTTGAATTTCTTCTTTCTTTTCAGCGGGCTTGGGCTTTGATTCTTCTACCTTTGGCTTTGGAGTTTCCTGTGGCTTAGAATTCCTTTGAACGACTGAGGTCTCAACTTTAATTTCGCTTTCTGATGAAGTTGTAAACATTTTCTGATCAAATGGAACTTGATTAACTTTAGGCTTGCTTTCTTGTTTTTGTGGAGTTTGTTTTTTATCTTTTTCTTGTGATTTGTTATTTTGATAATTATTCACGTTATCTTTGGTGATTTGGTTAGGACGAATAGTCACAACATGATCAAATTCATCGTTATCAGAGTGTTTCTTCTTTGGTGCAGATGAAGAATTGCTTTCGTATTTATTTTCTTGTTCTTTCTTCTTTTTGTTTGCGAGTATTTGCGCTGTAGAAGCTAATGATTCAATAGTAATAGTTGATTTAAGATCATCAATCTTCTTCTTGAATCCGGCAAGTTGCCTGGTTGTTTTCTTTTGTTGAGTTGTAAGCATTTTTATTGCTTCTTGTATTTCATTCGAAGAATTAACTGAAGATGGCTGAGGTTGGAGAGCCATTGTAATGCTTGAGAAGACTTGATCTTCGTTTTTATGTGGCGTTCTCAAATTTTGCCAAATAATCGCTGCGTTTTGATGTCTTTGGAACATGTGAGCATCAAGTTTAGAAAGTGAAGGTAAATCTTTAAGACAAATTGGACATTTTTGCGAATATAAACTCTTTTTTGTTTCAACTTGATTTTTAAGTGCGGAATTTTCTCGGTTTAGCTTTTTAACCATTGATTTTAACTTTCTAATGGAATCTTTATTATTTTCGATAATGATTTGTAAAATTGAAAATAACTTTTGAACTTCATTCATATTTTGATTGTAAAATGTTGTTGAATCGAGGAATTCCTCTTGAATTTGTGAAAGTGTATGCCTGTCTTTCGTTTGGCTCAAAGTTCTAATGTCAATAGACGAAATCGAAGCCCAATTAAAGCCATTAATATCATTAATGACATTATTAGTTGGTTGTGGAGGATTTTGTGCAATCATGATTGTTGGAGGCTGACTTTGAGGCCATAGAAATCTTGATTGCATTTATTTTTTATTTCAAAAATGGAGCAAAAACGTTATTGCCTTGATTTATATTAATTTTAAAATACTCATACCAAATAGTTGAATTAGAATCAAATAAACTCATATTTATTCAGTTTCGAGCAGAAATTTGATATCAAATTTTCAAAAATCACCATTTTTCATGTTTAATGCAGCTAAATCATTACATATAAATTTATACAGGTTATGACCATATCGAATTCACTATATCTTCAAAAATTATTTTGCGATCTTTGTTTTTCTGCACAGGGAGCTTTATAAAGTGGAAAACACATAAATAATGCAGATACAAATTCTTTTTCATTAGGAAAAATAATTTCTATTTTGGTGGGAGATGTAAAAAACCGTCCAATCTTTGACAAAATTTTGAAGATGAAAAAGATAAAAACAATCATAGTAGGTGAAGCATGTGTTGGAAAAACATGCATCGCAGTTAGATTTGCTAGAAATGAGTATAATGAGGCAACTTATGCAACAGTTGGCGCTGCAAACTTAACACATGAAATGGAAACAAGTAAAGGACCTATCACATTTAATATTTGGGATACTGCAGGTCAGGAGAGATACAGAAGCTTAACTCCAATGTATTTTTCAAACTCTCAAGTTGCGATTTTAGTTTTTGATATTACATCTAAAAATTCTCTTGAAGGACTCGATAATTTCTATCAATTGCTTCAACAAAAAGCTCCAAAAGATTGTGCACTAGTACTTGTCGGTAACAAATCTGATATTGCTGGTAAAAGACAAGTAAAACCTGAAGAAGCACAAGAATACGCAAATAAAATAGGTGCCTTATTCTATCAGGAAACTTCTGCTGCTACCGGTGAAGGAATTAATGATTTATTCGAAAAAATAGCAACATGTGGAAGTGTTACTATTAAGAGTGAAGATATCGACTATATTGACTTCTCAAAACGCTCGGGACGTGGTTGCTGCTAATCAATTTTGTTAAATGAATGTAAATAATAAAAAATCTAACTGTATGACTATTCCATGAATTAATATTACTAAAAACAAACTCTTTTGCAATCTATTTAGCGAACATTTTGTTTTATTCAATATCGTCTTTTTAGAAACTTTCAGTTCCATTGGTTCTAATCCACTAAAATCATCATAAATAAGGAGTTCACTCCCGGCTTAATAATTGTTTTTACGAATTCCTTCAGTAAGATTTTTTCGAAATTACGCAAATTGGCATAAATGCAGATAAAGGTACATTCACTAGGCGATAACAGTAAAATGGGATGAAAATAGGATAAATAGCATCCCTATATAGTGCCTAACAATATTTATACGGGCCAAAAAAATTTGGCTAGAGATTTGGCGAGTTATAAAACTTAGAAAATTGAGAGGAATTTTTATTTTCAAATTTTTTTGGAAAGTTAAAATTGTGATTAAAAATCGATTTCCGGGAGAACTAAGCATCTCATCATATATTTAAATCGATAAAAATATTAAATAATAGTTGAATAGTATAACAACATAAAATTATGGCTGAATCTACAGAAAAAATGAACATATTTGACATTTTTGAAAATTCATACGTTAGATGGTGACAGACTCAGAAACTATACTTTAGCTAAGATTGATATATGGTTTCAACAACACATGGTTAAAATCGTAAAAATATTTTAGATTTCAAAAAGATATATATGGTAATATAATGGAACAAAGTCAACAAATAGCATGTTAAATATGTTATAATTAATTTTTTATTAGATCCAATAGTAGATATCGAATGGTTTCCAGCTTTATGGTTAAATATTTTCTTTTCGAGCTTCTCTTTAACTGTTGTATTAAGGTTGTAAATTTTTGATGCTAGAAACTATGGAATCTTCTTTGCTGCTGCATTTTTCTTGAGAGTTCTTGCAATTTCGAATAGATCTGCGCATTGTATGAAATTGAGGCTTTAAAATATCTTGAAAACAGAATAGGACTGCTTTTCCAAAGGAATGCTTACTTGTAAATCAGAGAGTTTCAAAATTGAGAGCAAGATTATCATCATAACTTTCGATTTTGCTGCGAAAAAGGAAGACAAGTAATTAACAAATCATTTACTGTTGTTCATCAAAAGAAGAAAACTTTGATAACAACTAATGATGATAAAATCAAGCTATCTTTTAATATTTTAAATTGATAAGACATTCAAAATATTTGAATGGTTTAAAATATTTTCTTTTAATTTCTCTAATATATTATCATGATTATATAATCAAATTTAAATTTTTATTCAAAAAGGCAATATTTCAAACTTTTAATTTCAAAAATCTTAATTCTGCAATAAGTGTATTTAATTGTAGCAAATTTAATGATCCTTCGTCATGCTTAGCAATTTGGAACTCATAAATTAATGATTTCTTCAAGTAAAATTCTGCATTATTTCAAAAGTCAATAATTCTCTAGTAACTTTTCTTCAAACCCTAACCATTATATTATATTATATGTATAATGGAGAATAATTGCAAAGAAAGATAGCCGAATTTACTGGGTAGTTCTTGTGATGCGAAATAATTGCAAATTAACACCTAGTTTTAACAGCATCAATCTCTTTTTGCTCTCATTTAAATGCATTCGCACACTTTAATTTTGAAATATAAGAGTTTTGGAAATTATCAAATTTATCTGCTCAAATACTATAGATCTTCATAAGTGTTAATAGAATCATTAGCCTTACATATAGTGTTTAATATAATGATGCACATTATACTGGGATTCATTCCTTATTCATCTAGTTATTATAAGATTTACAACCCCATGAAAATTTAAAATTTTGTCAAAAATAGTGAATGTACCTTTATGCAGATTTTATTTAGTTTTTCTGTTTTGATAGATTCTATGAGTATTTTTAATAACCGATGAAATTTTGTTATCAAAATTTTGGAACCCATTCATTTTTCACAGAAATTTTATATAGCAACATGTCCCTTATATTATTATTTCAAAATGACAAAAACTTTTTTTCAAATCATAACAAATGAAAAACGCCGAGTCTGCAGGAACATACAAAGTTGTCATGCTTGGCAACTCTGGAGTTGGCAAAACAGCTTTAATAGAAAGAATCACACACGATGAGTTCGTTGTTGCTCATGTTGCAACTGTTGGCGCTCAATATTCAACAGTTGATTTTACAATACAAAAGAAGAAAATTACATTAGAGTTATGGGATACAGCAGGACAAGAAATTTTCCGTTCATTAGTTTCATTTTATGCCAGAGATGCTAAAGGCGTTTTTCTGGTGGCAGATATTACACAAGATGGAACGATGACAGACTTAGAAAGATGGAAAGATTTTATTAAAGAGCAAGCTCCTGATGCTCAAGTTATTTTATTTGCAAACAAACACGATTTGAATGATCAAAGAGTAGTAAAGGAAGAAGAGTTTGAGAATTTCGCAAAAGAATATAACTACCATTATATGGAAGGTAGCGCAAAGACTAATGAAGGCGTACAAGATGGCTTCGTTCGCATGGCGGAAATTGTTTCCGAAAAAATCATGGAAAAAGGTGAACAGGAATCTTCTGTTAAACTGAAACAAGCTGAAGAGAGCAAACCATGCTGCTAAGTTTTTCCCATTTTAATATTAGTTACTCCAATGCTATCTGTACTGAATAAACAAATACAATATTTTTGTTTAACTCAAAAAATTCTTATATTACTGACGAAAATTATTTTTGGTTGGAGATTTTATTTCTTAATTCGAAATTTTGAACAACTTATGTAGAAAATATAAATCTTATAGGATAATTCTCTGATACTTGCAAGCGGACACATAAAAATTATACAAACATCATTTTCAAGATCAAATCTATTCAAATTATCGTCCATAGTCAAGATATGACAATTATTAGAGTAAGAAAGATTAAAAGTAATGATATTAGGCCGAAAAAAGTTTTTGATATAAATGAAAAAAATTATTATATTACAATTGACTATTTTAATGGAGGGATTATTAATACTAATCATTGTAATTTTAAAAAAACATCTAAAGAAGTATGGATTGATAAACAATTAAAAAATTGAAAATTATATAAAAGAAATAAGCTGTCAGTTAGTATTTCACCAATTCAGCTCTTTGGTATTAATTTATACACTTAAAAAATGAGACTTAAGAAAAAAAGGTATCAATTTGTATTTCTATTAACTGACAGTAGCAAAATTTTAATTATAACAAAAGGAAGATCTATAAACAGAGTATAATTTCAAAAACTAAAATACCTTTGACATTTCATTCTGAACTTCATCTAATTGTCCAGACTCACATGTCATATAAACTTCATCACCATCAATAATCTGTGTGTCCTCTGTCGGGAACAAAGGAGTTTTATCTCTTATGATGTGAGTAATCATTGCTCCTTTAGGAAGAATGACTTCTCTCACTGTTAGACCACAAACCATTGATTCAAGGGTGACCAAGAATGAGAACTCTTCGAAATTGATGGAATCATCTTCATCACGTTTTTCTACTAATGCTTCCATCAATTTCTCGTACAAAGGTTCAATTCTCATCAATTCTACAGCAATATAAGCGAAAGCAACAGCTGTTGACGGGCCAAGCCAGCCAGTGTACTGAAGAGTGAATTCAACAGGTAGAATGACAGCTGTGAGTGGAGCACGAACAACTCCGGTGAAGAAAGAAGACATAGTCATAATTGCCATGTAAGAGAATCTCGTACTATCATATCCTGCTTTGATCATGAGCTTGGCAATCAATCCACCCCATAAACCTCCAACAGAAAGCATAGGGATGAAGATACCGCCGGATATCTTTGAACCAAAGCAGAATAAAATAGAAGCAAAGCGAACAAAGAAGCAAACAGCAATCTCCCATGTCTTCATTTGGTTGTCAAGAACCTTTTTAAGTGTATCTCCGCCACCATATGCGCCATCTGGGAAGAAGCAGCATAATACGGTATCAACAATCTCAGGTAATATGACATAGAATTGAATCGGAAGGAATTTAGCGTGTTTGTAAAGATTTCGCGCCCTTCGAATTAATAAATTGAAAATTGCACCCATAACGCCGCCAGTAATACCACAGAATATTGATACACCGAATGTTTGGATGTTGAATTCTTCAACTTCTAGGAATTGTATCTTCAATGCACGTGGTTTGAATAATAAGTGGCTGATAATCTGAGAAATCGAAACACAAATGATAGAGACCACGATAACTTGTGTAGAGAATTTCCTATAAACTTCTTCTAAAGCGAAAATAAGTCCAGAAAGAGGAGCATCGAAGGCTACAGCTAAACCAGCTGAAGATCCTGCTGCGACAAGGAGCATATCATGCAGTTGGTTCATTTTGATAAGCTTACCGAGTGCATAACCAATGCATCCACCAAGATAAACTGATGGGCCTTCAGATCCAATGGAAAGACCTGTAAATATACCGACTAAGCTAATGACAAACATGGCTGGAAGTGAATAGTACCATGTAAGACTTAAATTACCGCGAGCAACACTCTCGATATAAGGAATGCCACTTCCTCTGACTTCACTAAAGTATTTAAGACCATATCCAAGACCAATTCCGATAATTATATTGACTACGAATGCTAATGGTAAAAATTTCTTATTCTTTTTGATTTTTTCAAAGATTTTGATGTTTTGGTCTGTTAATAAAGTTGCTAAATATTGATATAAACCAGTAATGAGTCCACACAAGATTCCGCAAAGAAGACCAACACCAATGAGTGGGAGAAATAGTTTCTTTAAGAATGTTAAATATTGTTTTCGCTTTTTAAACTTGTTTCCGTCATTGGGTGGTGCAGGAGCTTCTGATTTTGGTGGTAATTCTGGGTCTTTATGCTCCGTATTAACAGTAACGGGCTCTTCTTGCGAGGCAGAGCTGGATGAAGATTCAGACATGGATTTTGAATAAAATCTAAAAACTTGTGTGCTCAGAAAAATTTACAGTATATATTAACCAGAATAATATTCTAGAATTTTCTTTTTTACGTTCATCAATTCTATTTTTCTGAAGATATAAACTTTTTTCAAACTAAAACCTAATATAATATTTTTATTATATAAATATTATTGGTTTCATATTTGAATGTTTTATTTGTGAATAGATCTCTGAAAAATTCTAGAATGAAATTCTCTCATTTTATGAAGGGAATCATATATGATTTAAAAATGTGAAAGTTCTTTAACCCTTTAAGAGTAAATATGGTCATGATTTGAATGAAAGTAGATTACGATCACTATTCAAAATTTCAATTGCATTGACGATCATTTTTTTTTCTCACAGCAAATTTCGATAACGAAAAACGAGCAACATAAGGGGCTATTTGAGCATTCACTCTGAATCACATTTCACTCTAAAGATGTCTATATTAAACTTTTAAAACTCTGAAGAAAATATTCCGAAAATAAAGCTTTTTCTGCAGTAATTTTTTATTCAGGAGTGGTCTTTTGAGAAGGCAGAATTACATTTTTGAAATAATTCTTTTAATTTAAATTAAAAAGAAAGGGAAAATACTGACTAAAATTTCAGGTTTATATTTGAAAAATATTAATTATGCTTTGCCCTTGATAGCATTACTCTTCATTGTAAGACTGTCAGTGACAAGTTTAATAATCGCGGTTCTCTTTAATGATGCCTCTGCGTACTTGCCTAGAGGAACATCAAATTGTTGGAGAAGTGTGTCTAAAGCGGCTTTTATTTCTTCTTTGTGAGTAACAATTTCAACTTTTCCTTCTGCGATTACAGACTCGTAGAACATTGTTGCCGTGCATACTGGCTTACTAGATGTGTAAGAGAGTTGGAGTGGTTTTGAGATTGAAAGGCATCCAAGTGGATTATTGTTAATCGTTGCGATTTTTCTGCCTGTAGTAGCTCCATGGAAGTAAAATGTTGTATACTTTTGGTTTTTATCCCATGTGAAACCGTAACATAACGGAATTCCATATGGAACATTATTATCGCTCATTGATAAAACTCCATAAGGCTGTTCTTTGAGGAATTTCTTGATTTGTACGTATTTACATTGAAGCTACTTTACTATTATTTCTCTCATCAATTGATGAGAGAATTCAAAGTAAAGCAGCTCCAAAAAGAAAGTGAGAAGAAAAGAAGGAAAAAGAGAAGAAAGAAAAGAAGGAGAGAGAAAGAGGAAAAGAGAAAAAGAAAAAAGGACATATTAAATATGATATGCTGTTTTTAGTGCCGAGGCGGCGAAGCCGCCGAGGCATGATTTTTTTGGTCTCTTCCTTCCACGTGGTAAGCTTTTTTAAAAGTTTGGACAGGCCTAGAAATACTATATATATGTAGATTGAATTCTTTTATTTTGGCACTTTTTTTAATGTTTTTTTTCCTCCAACACTCAGCCCCCAATTCAAATCAAGCATTTACCAACGTAAAATACCGGTATTCCAATCAATAAGAGGACAGTTCTGTCAAGACCCTTCCTGATTTGAAGGAACTTGAAAGAACTGCTCTTTAACCGACTTCAAATAAGAAAATTTCACTCATATTATCATGTTAACATCGAAACTACTGCCATTTAGAGAGCAGTTCTTTCAAGATCTTCGAAGATTTGGAAGATCTTGAAAGAACTACTCTTAAAATGGCAGTAATTACCGTAACTTTCTACTTGATAGTAACAATACCGAAGCTACAGCCATTTAGAGGGCAGTTCTTCCAAGATCTTCCAAATCTTCGAAGATCTTGAACGAACTACTCTTAAAAATGGCTGTATTACGAGAGGGTTTGATTTTTCATTTATTAAAATTGTATTCTATGATATAATTTAATTCAAGATTTGTATTTCTGTTATTTTTGTGATATCATTCAAGTATATATATCAGAATATGCACATAATGATACCACATATACTTAAACTATACGTATTTAAATCTTAGCGATCAATATAATTTTTTTTTGTAATATCGAATAAAAGTTTGTTTTCGCATTTCCGTTTTATTTGACTACATGAAGATAAAAATTCTTGAGAACGATTTTAAATAAATTGCCAAATTGAAGAATTCGATATATGATGATATTCACTGATTTCTGCCAAACTTGTAGGAATGAATCCATTTAGAATAAAAACGATTTGTGCATTGGAAGCTCAGAACAAGTTATGTTCATTATCCCAATATGAAGAAAATGCACGTTTAGAAAAAGACGATAACGATTAAATTATAAAATCGATAACGATAACGATTAAATTACAAAATCGATAACGACCCTTAAATTCGCCAGATGCTTTATATTATTTAAGAGATACAGATAAAATCGCGCAAGTTATACCAGGGAGAAATCTCGTGAAACAAATAAATAAAGAACCATTATATTTATTTCTCACTATTGGAAGTCAAAGACCTGTATTTAGTTTTGACGTGAAAAATTCTAAAGATACAGTTCCAAAAAATGTTGTCATATATGACAAAGATGTTCCAAATCTGTCACCAGATCAGGAAGAGGAGCCTGTGGAAGAAGAAAAAATCCATCAATTACCTGAAGATTCAGGTTCACAATCAGAAGAAGTGCCTGAGCCACCTCCCCCAACGGAATCAACTCCTGAACCACCACCAACCACTGAATCTACACCAGAACCTCCTCCTACGACAGAATCAACACCAGAACCCCCTCCTCCAACAACTGAATCTACTCCTGCTCCACCAGCAACGACAGAACCAACACCTGAACCTCCAAAATCGTCATCTCCTACAGTTCAAATACAATCAACTCCAGAAGATACGCCAGATGCAACTTGGGAAGGAGATTGGGATGATCCACCAGGAGTTATAATAAGAGGTAATGATATACCAGAAATTCAAGAAACTCATCCACCAATTCAAACGAATTATATCAAAACAGAAGTTCCGAAAGTAACAAAGTTTATTAATGTTTCATGTGGAACAGGTGTGATAGTTGCCATAGTGATATTGACGGTATTAAACATCGCAAGAACTATCAGAAGAATTAAAGTTCATGGAAACGAAACGTTTAGTAATAACGATGAATTTGAAGATTTATCATCTTCATTTTTGTTGTATAGTTCAGAGGTTGACTCCTTTGATGCTTTTATTGCAGAATGATTTTATATAATCATTTTGATATTGTATTTGTTATTTAGTATTTGTAAATGTTTTAGTATCTCATCTTATTCCAAGCAGCAATTTCGATTAATATGAATATCTTTATTAAAATATATAATAATTTATATTCTTGGTCATATTCACTATTTTCATGTAAATATATTAATTCTTCTTTGTTAGCGCTGAAATTTCTTTAATGAAATTTTTTTCGAAAAACTTTGTTTTTCTCTAATCAACTCTATGATTTTAAGACTATGGCTCGTGGCAATTCAATTTTGAATATCTAAACTACTAACTTAAAAAAAATATTGCGTTCATTTCAAAAATATTATTTGTTGTAGATTTTCATCTGTTTCCTGTTGCAAAAAGCATAAGTAGAAAAGGTTATTCATATTTTGATGGTAAACAATATTTTGGAAGAATCTCTCTTTCTATTAAATTTTCCGTAAACACTATTCAAATTCTCTCAATATTTCAGATGATTACGGAATATAAAATAGAAAAAATAAAATAAGCACGATCTTTCAAAATTTTAGTAGAATTGTATCATTATTTGTCACAGCTCTTTTAGAGCTATTTATTTTGAATGCTGTATAGAAAAGTGACAAATTTATGAAGAATTTAGCTTTTTTATTATTTGCCTTCAGCTTTCTATCTTTTACTTTTGAGGGTTACTCAGGTAAGAGAATCAGCATCATTAAGCAAGTAAGATCAATTTTTACTAAAATTGATGCCAATGAAATTCCTTCTACACTTAAAAACGGAGATTTTATTTATTTCAATACAAATAATGTCTCATACAATTTAATTGAAGATCCGGAGTTTAACATAACTCAAACTTGCGGAGAATTAAGAAGAGAAGTTCAATATTGTATGTGGAATCAATATATTAAGGTCACTAGATCCGGATCTAGTGTTAAAAAGGACTATTCGTACCATAAAATCTGGTCAGCTACTCCAATCAAGTCCAGAAGATTTAGAAACTCAAAGATTAAAAACCCAACAGTAGATGAAATTGCAGATATGAAATTCCATAACAATATGACCGCTGGACTTCTTAATATTACGAATGCATTGCACTTTATTGGCCCAAATACTGTTTTTCAACCAGATTCTGAGGAATTAGCTCACTTTTCTTCTTCCTCTCATGCAGAACGTTTTAATTATACGAAGAATGGTATTTTTTACTCAGAATTTAAGAATGGAACTCTTAAATCTTTAATAAATTCGAATTATTTCTCCGATTTTAGCAGCGACACATACAACAGCTGGTGCGAACCAGGTGATAGAAGAATGCGCTTTACAACTTGGGCACCAAAATACGTAACTGTCGTTGGAAAATTCTTTAATAATACTGTTATACCAGGAGAGTTCAAAGAATTCAAGATCGGTTCCGTATTTTCTGGTTACGTTACATTGGAGCAGGCATTGTCCGTTAACTACTCAATAATTCCAACAATTATCAAATGGATGTTTAGATTTGTTTTCCTTGGCTTCATTTCTTATTGCATTGTCAAGAAGATAAGCATTAATGTTACTTCTCTTGGTATTTACATCTTAGGAATGGTAATTTCCCATCCATCTTTGAATAATGACTATTACAGGAACAAAGACATTACAATTATTTGTTTAATTTCATTCCTTGTTTCAATCCCGATCAGTTACTTTTACTTCATTGAAAAAGATTCAGAAATATAATTTATTTGTTTTTAACATTGTTTTTTCTTTAAGAATAAAATCAACATCTACTGTGAATCATATCTCTTTCTTATTTATTTTAAATCAACAAAATTATTTTTCGAAATTTCTAATATGAAATGAAACAATTTACTTAAATGCATCCTACTAGCAACAGAATGTAAATTTCAAATTTCTCAGTAAGATGACCCTAAAGATAATCATATTTTTGAATTTATCTATCTTTATCTCAATACAGGAATCAACTAGCTTAAATAATATGTGTATTGCATGCAAACTATTGAAAAAGAAATGTTATATAGAAAACTACAAAACAAATACAAATAATTTTTATTCGGACATAATGGATGCGAATTCTTTATAAAGATTTTCATTTTGAGGACCTAAAATCTGTTTGATATTCTTAAGAGTCTCTGCATTGCTGCAATTTGAATTGTTATGACGTTGAATTTCTTGTATCAGTAAATTAAAGTCAGAATATGTTAACTGTTCTTTAGCTTTTTGCAAAAGTTGCCCAGATTTACTAGTAGAAGCCCTTTTTGGAGTGGTTGATTTATGTAATTTCGGAGAAATAGGACTTATCTTTGGATTTTGGGGAGGTGGACTTAAATCTTCATATAAAGGTTGAATTGTCGATTTATTTGTTGGTAATTGTGTGATTGATACTGGATTTGTCGCAACACCTGCGCCACCATCTAGTATTGTCCTTAGAGATTGATTTAATTGGTTATATTTTGCAATTTCTTGCTCTTTTTCTTTAAGCTGCTTTGCTAATTGGTTATTAATCTTTCGTAATTTCTCGCATTCATTTGAGATTTCATTCATATCAGATTGTAATTGTGTGTTAATGTTTACAGCTTCAGATAGCTGTGATTGTAATGAAGTTACTTGATTTTGAAGTTCAAGTGTTCGTTTTTGCCAAAGTTTAACTTCTTTTGATCTCTGCTGCTTAGAATTCTCTATTGCTATCTGTAATGCATTGACAGCTGCATCAAGTTGTTCATTTGAATCAGATTCAATCATAAAATCTTTAAACGTATTCAGTTTACAAAATTGAGAAATCATACAATTTCTATCGCACCAGAAATTCAAAATATCTTGAGAATTAAATACTTGCATTTCTTCATATTCGAAAATTTTTAGTTTTCAAAATTTTTCAATGTTTGTAGAATTGGAGAAGCGTTATCTTCAAGTATTAATCTTTTATGTCCATATTTTCCTTCATGATACTTAATTTCACGTCCTATTTCTCCAATAGCCTGATTCTTTTTTATTAAGGACGAGAAAAAGACCAATAATATAAGATAGTTACTATTTATTTAACTTTCATACATCATGATAAAAACATTAGCAAAAAAGTTTAAATTATAAGTAAATCTGCAAAAGCATGTCAATTTGTAGTTGAGGATTGTGATTCTAATACATCCTCGTCCATAATTCCCAATACCATGAGAGTTGTGGCTGTAGTAAAGAGGCATCAATGTGCTTCCGCGCTGCATTGATGGATTTTCAAATGATATAGGGTGTCCAAAGGTGTGTTTAGCACAAACCTGAATACTGCGAATAGAAATAAACAAGTTACATATATATAAAGTTTATTTAAATATAATCACCATTGGATTCAATCACGCGTTCGCAGCGATCGATCCAGGCTTGAAAGACACGCTTTAAATCATCATGAGAAAATTGCTCAAATTGCTCTCTTACAAAATTTTCAAGATCATCTGGACTCGCGAATTCGCGTCCTTCAGCTCTCTTTTTTAGCGTGCCGAATAAATAAAACTCAGATGGTGCAATATCAGGCGAATAAATTGGGTTTGGAACAACTTTGACATTGTTTTCCACCAAGTAATTCATTACCTTATGACTTTTGTGAACTCTTGAATTATCAAAATGAATTGCAAACTTTTGTTTTTGTTGTTTGGATTTCTCAAACTCATCAGAATTGATAATTTGAGTAAGAACATTGTCAATTAGATACTGAGCATTCATCGTATTAGGTTTTTGAAGAATATCAATTGCGATGATGCCATTCACGCCCCAAAAAACCGACAACATCATCATTGGTGTGTCAATTTTTTTCTTCGGGAATGTTTGCGGATTTTCATCCTTCGGGATCCACATGATTTTGGCTTCTGTTGCATATTGAAACCAAGACTCGTCCCCTGTTACTAAAAAGCGAAACTTCTTGGATTGATACGCACCCAATATAGAGAGGAGATCTTTCGAAGATTGGACTCTAGATTTTTTTTGAACTGAATTAAGGTTGTGCGGAACCCAACGTGTATACGCTAGTTTGTAGTTCAAATAATTGTGCAAATAATAACTGACTGTTGTACATGGTATCTTTGTCATCTCCTCTATCTAGGGCTGTACAAGATTTAAAAAAACATTGCCGGGTTACCGTAGAGGCCTAAAAAAATCGCGCCTCGGCGGCAAGCCGCCTCGGCATTAAGAATGCGCATCTAAATTTTTATATGTCCTTCTTTCTTTTATTTTTCCCTTCCCTTTCTTTTCTTTTTCTTTTTTTCCCTCCTCTTGCTCTCATTTACCTTTTTTTCCTTTTCTCATCATTTTTCAAAATTTAAAATTTTTATCAAAAATCTTGCCTATAAAAGCAGATTATGGAACCTTTTAATGCCTCTTAATCAATATTATACAGCATAAAGCATATTAAATGAAAGTAATTACGTATAAATTTATTTTATTATCTTATTTATTAATTCTTTAGCATGTATTGTTTAATATTAACTTTTCTGTACATTAAATATGATATCTCCAAAGTATGAATGCCTTGTAACGAAACGAAAACTTAATTTTGAGATTGGGACAAAGTTGCAATTCGGCACTTTTTGTAAAAAAATGGGGTCATACTCATAATGAATAGAGACTTATAGCCAAGTCTTGATATCATGCAGGGAGAATATACATTGATAAGCAATTATATTTTATAGTAGTAGTATTCAGAAATTCTTACAATTTACAATACAATTTTCAAAAATGGATAAAGACTTATAGCCAAATCTTGATATCATGCAGGGAGAATATACATTGATAAGCAATTATATTTTATAGTAGTAGTATTCAGAAATTCTTACAATTTACAATACAATTTTCAAAAATGGATAAAGACTTATAGCCAAATCTTGATATCATGCAGGGAGACTCTCTACAAATACAAAAATTGATTATCATAAGGAAATACAAATTTATCAATTTTCATGTGAAAATTACATAAATTTGTTCTCCAATAAATAGCAATAATACTTTGAATGTTATATTAAGTAATATAGCTTCAGGTAAATAAGCTTACACTTCAAAAATATACTGTTTATTCATTAATTTTAAAAAAAGTCCAAATTATCTAATCTTGCTTACTCTTCCTTTAAACTTCTTTGTGCCAAATTTAATATTGTCTTCAAAGATGGAATAAGGACATTAGGTTCAATCCTTCGGCTTTCGACAATTTCCAAAATGTGTTGAATTAATTTCAAACATTCATCGTGTTTTGAAGCTCTTTGCTCAACAATCTGATTACCTGCCCTTGTAAGAATTCTTACTGCTCTATCTTCATTCAAAACATTAGCGACTTGAACCTTAATAATCGCATTTGGAATCACAACAGTGATGAGAGTTATGACGATATAAAAAAATATTTTATTATACTCATTCGAAATTAAAAATAATAAAATTTATATATATTAATTTCATTAAATCAAGGTTAAAAATCTCACCGGAAAAATAACCTCAGTGTGATAAATTTATCACCGGAAAAATTTACAATAAGGTTAATACCGAAAATATCGAAAAATAAACATTTAAGGTTAATTTAAGAGTATGCACTTTTGTCACCTACTCACTTAATTTTATGTTGAATATTTGTCACAAACATTAGATTATTAAAATATATGTTGGATATCCCTTAGTATGAGACTTCATGACTCTTGTTGTCTAACGTGAGCTTTGGATTGCAAGCTCTGTGGTTAACGAACATAAATTAATTGTAAAGTTTTCAAAAATTTTCATCGTTTCTATCAGCATCTATTTTTCCTTTAAAATAATATATTTGTATGAATACAATATTTAGTAATTTTTTTATTTCCCATAATTTCATTCAAAATTTCAGAAAAAATTAATTTCTATTCAATATTATTTCAGCTTCAAAACACTTCATTCTTATAGATGTTGATTCACTAAAGTGTGATTCTATTTATATGAGGTAGGGGCATGAGGCTCGGCAAGTCTTATTGCTTTTTACCTCAATTTAGGTATTAAATAATTATAATGATTCATAGTGGCCGCTGCTGACTGGCCATCAGCAGTCCCCTGGCCAAGATTAATATAATTATTTAATACTTATCCAGTTTTACATCAATAACAACAAAGCTAATCAATCATCATTCAGAAATGCGGGAAATTACTACTAATATTAAAGATTGATAGACATTAGGCTGGCCACCTTCTGTCTAATATCTTTACCAATAAAAATAATACTTTTTAAAACAAATTATTTAATAAATTTTATTAAAAAACGAAATCAAATATCAAATTGATCATCATTCAACTTGATGAAGAAGCGGCATGCTACATATTCTTCTTTGCATGATTCGTTCATTGAATTTCTTGTCTTTCGCAATTCAGATATTACACGTTCTACATCTGCTTCACTGCACGAAAGTGACATCATCCTTTTTCCAATTGGTCTTATTGCTTTTAGTTGCTTTATGCCATTCATGTACCAAAACTTGCCATCATTTTGAGCAAGATGATGACCATTTATAAGATGGGAATCATCTTGCTCTATGAAGAAATCGGAAGCATCACTCAATTCCTTGGCTCTATCGTCTTTATTGATCGTTGGATCAACTGTTGATTCGGCAATTGCTCTTTGTCTGAGGATTGTTATCATGAATGTGTATAGATCTTTTATCTCTTCATCTACAACATCCCAGACCAAGGAATTCCTCGAACCATCGGCATTTGTTTCGGCTGCATGATCGTCGTTAAGCATTTGTTCCTCTTCTGCTTGCTGGATCTCTTCATCATGCTCGGCTACCTCGTCAACACGTTCTGTTCGTTCTTCTTCAAGGATTTCGCCGAGTTTCTCAAATGTGATCTCGCGATTGATGATCCTCAGGGAAGGAATCGTTGGGACTTGCACATCTTTCAACTGCATTATAGGTGGATAGTTTGTCTTTCCTCCAAAACCCTTCTTGTCTCTGATGATCTTCCTTGCTAACGGTGTAAAGCCGAAAGCAAACCGAAGCAAATCAATTCTACCATATTCTTTCATATCATTTTTGAATATTGTAGTGATTGATCGGAGAATCTCTTCACCATCTGGCGTTAATCTTCCTGCCATTTCATCCAACATCCCTTGGCACTGTTGTATCATCAGGAATGCATAAGCACCCATGGACTTGTTGGATTCCAGCCATAATTGAAGTTGCTTTAATGGCTTGAATATCATTAAAGCATCTTTAAAGAGTGGAGGAATTCCATCACGTGTCCATTGTAACTGTTCACGTGTAGCTCTGGAAAGGGATAGTGGAAGATCTCCACTTCTTAAAGCAGTATTAATTGTTTCCAGATTATCAAAGATGAAAAACAGAGTATCATATATGTAGAGCCAGCGAGTTTCCGGGATTGATGGAACCCTGATCTTGTATCTCGCTCTCATATCGTGATTCTTAAAGATAATGATAATCTGGTGAACTCTATTCATCAGTTCATTCAACAATGGACATTGCTTACGTGCGTGGACAATAGCATTGTTCAAGACGTGGTTAAGGCAACGAATGTACACGGTTTGTAAGCCAGGGAAAAGGGCTCCTTCTGGCCTCCAGTGGCAGAGTCCTTTAACCTGGGCTGGCAAACCATCTCCGACTACTCCAGCTACGTGGTTTTTATTAACCTTACGAGAATCAAACCACGTATGGTAGTCCTCGTATGTCCAATTAGTCGAAATTGTTGTGTCGAAGAATTGGTGGCGATCTGTTTTGCCTGGATTGCACACACAAGAGAATAGACCATGACGGCTGCCGTGTGTTCCGCAGTCCAGGGAAATTGAGAAGATGCGGAATTCCTCGCAGAACTTTAGGCCCCGAGAGGAGTCTGTTTTGCCTAAAGTAATCAATGCCTCTCTGACACCGCGCCGTGTGAACTCAATGTCTGGGATTGTAAAGTTGATGCCCTGTTCGCGATTGACTTTATTTTTAAGCCATTTGGCGAAGCTCTCTAGGAAGCTTTTAAATGCTGGCTTCATTGTGGCATAAAGGCTTATATATAGGCTCGCAATAAGCCTGGCAATGATCTCTTCTAACGAAGGATCATTACCAGAGCCAACTGCTTGCTGAGTATTCTCAACTTGGTGCTCAGCAGGAACGTAGTTGGGCATTGGGAGTAAAAATTTGCACTTATGATCTTTAAAATCATTTTTCCTGCTTTTTTTAATGCATCGCACGAACTGCCCTTGAACTAATGTTTCACTACATTCGGCACAGTATGTAAAGAGCCTTCCTTTGTCTGATTGATTAGGCTCATTCTCATAATAGCCGATCGTAGTGAAACATTTTTTCCACACTTCGTTTCCAAAGTTAGTATCCCTAACTTGGGTACGGCGGCACTGCGTTCCACCTTACCCAAGTTAACGGTTTGACACTTTACGAAACCGGTAACGTATATTTTACAACACAACCATAACACCAACTTAACCTTAAATATTTACAAAACCATCTGACACATAAATGATTTCACTAACGATTTCACTAACTACTTCACTAACGACTTCACTAACGACTTCACTACCGTCCTCACTAAATAAAAATAACCTTATTTTTATTTTTTTAAATTTTTTATTTCATTACAAAGACATGTCCGACTACATTTACTATGACTCTTTCCCAGAACGTTTCCGTGAACTATTCAAAACTCAAGTAAAACTGAGAAACATGCATTTTAACAAAGACAGACCCATTGACGATGAAAGAAACCCTGAATATATTACAATCCCATATGACGCAAAGTTCATTGCATACATTCCTTATGGTCGCAGAGGAACGAAAACTATTTCAACAAAGAACAAAAATTATTTCTGGAGCGATGAAGAAAATTGCCTTATCTACATAAATGCATACTTAAATAAAGCTACATATTGTACAAAAGAAGGTTGGACTGGATTTGAGCTCTACATATACGACGACGATGGAAACAGACGCTGTGTATACCCATACGATAATATGTACCATTGTTTTCATCAAGCATTAAACGAATACATAGTCAGTAAGGGTCTCATTCCTGTTGAGTAGATATGTTATATTTTTGTTCTGTCATTTATATAAAAATAAACGTTCTCGCTAAATAATAAAATAAACTTAAAAATAAACGTTGTCAGAGGTGAAAAAATAAATTTAGGTGAAGTGGTGAAATCTCACCTCTTTTTTCACCTCTTTTTTCACCCTAGCCGCAAAGCGGCTCTGACCCTTTGGGTCTGTTGAATTCATTGCTTTATAACTCTCTTCCTTGGTTTCTTTTTAGTTGCTTTCTTCACGTCTGTCTCCAACTTGACTGTCTTTCTTCTTCGTCCGTAATGATACCAGTTACTTCCACCAGTCAATGGGTCAAATGGTCGTTCATAAGGGTTTCCATACATTCCATAGGGACCATACGGAAGAACTACTAGTGGAGAAGAAACATTTTCTTTAGTTCCATCGAATCTATTTAAATGCATTGTTTCACCTTTCATCTGGTCATTAAAGTCTTTTGCGTGTTTTGCAAACTCATCGTCCTTTCCTAAAGCATTTTCTGACTCAGTCGCAACCAAATTGGATGCTTTATTTATGAGCCCTATTTTATTTAATCTTAACTTCTTTGCAACCCAGCCTCCAATCTTTCCTTTATTTGCATCTAATGTCTTCGAAACCCTTCCTCCACTCATTTTATTTACTGCGTCATAAGCTCCAAGTGCTTTTGCTCCAAATGCTAATGCTTTTGTTCCCATTGCGCCTAAAGCTGCCCAAGCTACCATTTACCCCATATTAAAATCATCTCTCTTCAATATTATCTCATAAAAGTTCTCGTTACTGGAGAAAGTCAATGAAACATAAGCGTTCTCACGGGCTTCGCCCTCACCGCTTTGCGGTCTATCTAACTTATTTCTTATATCATCTATACGCTTCAAAATGTCTGAACAATTGCTAACATCTTCTACAACAGTTATTTCATCATGAATGACCTTCAAGAACAAGCTCATTTAATATGCTATTAAAATCATTTCAATAATGAGTCCATCCTTTCCGTCTTTGGGTAGCACAACATCTTTCATTGAAGAAGGTTCGACAAGTCTTATGTTAAACTTACTGACAAAGTTTGTTATA
The DNA here is from genome assembly GCF_026262505.1 of Trichomonas vaginalis G3. Classification (NCBI taxonomy): domain Eukaryota; phylum Parabasalia; order Trichomonadida; family Trichomonadidae; genus Trichomonas; species Trichomonas vaginalis. The sequence continues at coordinate 18,360,422 of NC_067205.1, forward strand.
CTATAATGCTTCGGCGGCGAATACATGTAGTTTGAAAGACATAATATAGATTCTTCAGCAAATTCACTTATACTGGATTTTATAACAATGTTCTCACGAGACCAAATACCACCAATTGACAATCTTGTAAGCAATCCTGCTGAACCTTCTACTGTAAATGTCGATGGTAACATTCCACGAAGGTCATCTATTGACATCGTTGAGTCACTGTATTTAAATATTTTCTTAAAGCAATCGTCATTATCTAACCATGCAATAGCTTTGAAGTTTTCATTCGAATAGACATCTGCTTCATTAAATGTAAATCCTGACTTCTTTGCAGAGATGACTTTAAAATCTATTGAGTTTGTTTCAAAATTATATGCTATGGTAACTTCTGAAGGTAATGGATGTCCTTCCGCAGTCAGTTGTTCTTTCAATACCATTTGAAGCTTTGTGTTAAAAACTTTCATGTCATCTCCTGTATCTAAGTTCACATACACAGCAACAGGGAAACTATCTTGCTTCTTTGTTTCATCATTATATCTCAAAACATTAAAGTTCTTCAATAATATTGTTCTTCCTGCTGGAATACTTCGAACCTGTCTGATTTCAATAGCTTTCTCACCTCCTACATACTCTACCCAGTGCCTTGGATATTCATAAGTATACTGACATTCTTGAATTTTGGTTGGTTTCATCATAACGTGTTCATAGTATATCTTTATACTCTTGTCAGTTAGACTCGGTGCTATGTTCTGAATATTTCTGACTTGCATTTTTAATGGAGATAAAATGAAGCATTTAATACATGACGTAGATGAAGACATGAATGAAACTACAGACAAACTTAACTCTTCTCTTATTCTTCCTTTCAGTAAGGACTATGAGTTCTGTTCAAATGGTGTTTATTTCTATTGTGGAAAGATGGGTTCAGGTAAGACATTTAATTTAATTCGTCATATACTCATAACAGAGCGTTTAGGAAACGACTCTTACTATGACCAAATCATTATATCAGCAACTTCAGACTCTATGGATTCAACAGCGAAAACATTCATGAGTAAAGTTCAAGCATCTGTCGTTAAAGTTCCAGATAGTGAACTCATTGAATTTCTTCAACGTTACATTCGACGTAAGAGAAAATATTATGCTATTGTAGAGTTCATACAGTCAGGAATGCAAAAGACTTCTGAGGAGATGGAAAGAATTATTGACAAACACCACTTACGTCAGTACTCAGGAGTTTACGATATGAAACGACTTACAAACTACATTCTGTCAAAACTTTCAAAATACCCCTTCAAAAAGTATCCTTCAAACACTCTGCTCGTTTGTGACGACTTCGCCGGAAAAGGTTTAGTGTCAAAACCAGACTCACCATTAGCTAACATCATTACTAAAGTCAGACATTACCACTTAACTGTAGCAATACTTATGCAAACATGGAGGTTTTTAGCTTTAAACATAAAACGTCTCATAACTGACTTCGTTATCTTTCAAGGTTTCTCACGCTATGATATTGAACTCATTTGGAAACAGTCAGGTATAACATTACCTTTTGAAGAAATTTGGGAAGCATATAAGTCTCTCATCTCTCCTCGTTCATACCTTGAGATTCATATCATGACTAATACCATTAAAGTCAAAAATATTCCATGGGAACGACCAACATTGTTTTAAAGTTTAACCTTCAATTGACTGATGGTAAACAAATTCCATGCATCTCTGTCGCCATTTCTGTTAATATTTTTGCTGTCATTCATATCATCCACTTCCCCATCCGTTAACTTTTGAGGATATGCGTTAGAATAGCTGTTCTTAAATGAAGGCTTTTCACCTTTTAGCGCATAAACTCTATAACTTTCTGCATACTTTATGTTTGAACCTCCTGAGCCATCATTGACATAAATTTTTATAGGCTTCCACCCTTTGTTCATGTTTCTGCTTCTTCCCTTAGCTCTTTTGTTCAGTAGTTCTACATCTTTATACACAGCTCCTGTCTCAGTGAATTCAACAATATTTTCATTCGTTAGCTTTACATTCAAACCCTTGTCGAGTATATTGTTCATTTCATACATATAAAAGGTTTTTATTCTATATGAAATGAGAAGCAAATCCATCTTAGCTGGTGCCGTTAATGTTCCAATTGAACCAACATCAAATGTTGACTCACGAACGACAAACAATATTGTCATAAAGAACTATAGTTCGGAGTGTTTGAAAGAACCAGAACCAGAACTTAAGTCGGGACCTTCGGTCTTGGCGCATGGCGCCGTGAATTTAAACTCAGCTTCAAACGCTAACGCTACATCAGATGTTAAGTTAGAGTATCCACCACTGGACCAAATTCTTTCAAGAGAAGCCAACGACAACCCTTACACAAATGTTCAAACAAATCCTTCAGATAACGTAGACCATTACCTTCTTCAGTTATATCAAACTATCTTACTCAAAGACGATAAGAAGCTTTTGACAAATCTTATAAGCAAGAACCAAATAATTCTAACAAAGGAGGACCTTGAAAATGTTATATCACGAATAACAGGGAAACAATGTGTCATTGACTATCTCGACCCTGAAATCGAATGCTGTGGTCAAACGCCACCATTCATGAAAATAGGTAACATCCGCATCATTGAAATACCAGGTACTCCAGGAGTTGAGTTTAAGTATAAATATTCGAACGAGTATACAAAACTTTCAACAGAATATAAATTATGTTTGAAATATGTTTTAGTAAATTAAAGCAGTCAGGAGGGCTCTTTGAGCCCATCTTGGCGCTTTGCGCCGTTAGTCAAAAAAATTTCAAGTTAGCAATTTGTAATATCTATCCAAAACTTCTTCAACAGTATCGAACTCATCTTCATAATGCAAACCTAATCTTATTGACTTGGTGCAGTTCTCACTAACACAATATAGCGCTTTGCGCTCGGCGCCTTTGACGCCTTTTTCTGTTCTCTTGACTGACATAACTAACTCATTTGTTTCATCAAACAGCAACAACCAAAGTTCATGACCTAATACATAACATTCATACTTTATATTTTTAGCTCTGAGTTCTCTTGTAAGCTGTTGCATTTAATATTTTCTAAAAAGTCTACTTCAACAGTCATTCGCACTGGTGCCTTCAGTTCTACAGGCTCTCCTTGAAAGTCAACTAGTCTGAATTGCATGTCTTTCAAATTATGAGGACTAATGCGAACCCATTTACCTAAATGAGTTGCTATGACAGGAACGTTTGGAATGAACATTGAATTTACTTCATAACAGAAAGACTTATATTCTACTGAACCTTTACTATTAACTCCTGAAATACCTGTGACATTAGCTATTTTTGACTCAATGTATAAACAATTGCCATAACATACGTATGGAACAGATTTCATCTCAATCGTTTTGTCAAAACTTTTCAAAGGAAATGTCATATGGTATGCTCCCAGAAGCAATTGAACTCTATGACTCATTCGTGTTATCTTAAACTCCTTCGCATAACTGAACTTCAAAACTCCTGCAATAAGTTTAACATTCATTAAGTTTTCTTCGTTCTCCTTGTTTATTGTAGTATTTATGAGCGCATTTAACACTCCAGCTAATGTTTCCATCTTATATTCTACATTATTGTGAAATCTTATTTCATGCTTCTTTCCATCTATTTCAAACTCCATGAAATCTGTTTCATCTGTTATGACAAAAGTTGCGATAGTATTGAAGTCAACAACTCTGAAAGCAAGCGCTTCATTCTGAAGACCTAAGTTTGTTTGTAGCTTTACTGTTCCGTATTCGTTTGGGTCAGTACTTTGCAAATAGAACAACATTTTATTCTCATTAAAATATGACTATTGCTGCATATGCGTATGAAACAAATGAAGCAAGAAGAGCACATGAACTAGTAAACGAAAACTCAACTTTAACCATTGAAGGCAATGATTTAGTCATTGACGATGGAAAAACTAAAAAAGTCATTGATTTCGATACTTTTAACACTTATGACCCATTCATTACAATAAGTAAAGTTCCTATCATAAATGATGGAACGGTGCAATATATAAATTCTACAGTAGATGCCTCATTAGTGAAAGTACTGAATGTTCTCATTGAATTGTTAAAGAGCTTTCGATTTGACGACAACATTAAATGCCTAAAGAATTTAGTCATGAATGAGAAACAAATTCTCGGCGTTGCTGGTAGCAGTAATGATGTACACCTTATGACATTAGAATATTATAACGAACATAAAGATGAACTGAAAGGAGAGAAGGGTGACACTGGACCACAAGGACCACAAGGAATACAAGGAATACAAGGAATACAAGGACCTCAAGGCGAAAACGGTTTGGATGGAAAGGATGGAAAGGATGGAAAAACTGCTAAATCATGGATATGGGACCTTATAAATACTGGTTTAACAGCTGCTTCATATGGAGTTCTTCAATACCAAATCGGAAAGATATGGGCAGTACTTGGTGAAGAAGCTTTAGATGATGTTAAAAATGCTTTGAACTTCATTTCAAATGGTTCGGATACTATTAAAACTTTATCTGGTTGGATGCAAGAAACAAGGAGTCAAATAGATACTGTAAGACGTATAGCAAACAATGCACGTACGGATTGGATACTTTACGAAAAGCACAAAATACACTAAAGGAAGCAAATGATATTCTTGGCTCATATATCAGACATGCATGAAGATTGGCTTAAAGGTATTGACAAATCTTTAAAAAATCACAGTCAGTCTATTGCTGACTACAAGAAAAGTATAGATTTTTTACATAGTGCTATGGACGTACATGATGGAAGCATAAGGAACTTACTTAATGCTAACAATAACTTACCAGGAACTATTAAAGCATTTATAAAGTCCTTTGTAAAACCCGGGCTCTAACATTTAGGTCTTTGAGAGCAAGAGCATTGAAGTCAAGAGATGCAGAAACTCCAACAGAACCTACAGAAGGAACTGAAACAACAGAAACTCCAGAAGAACCCAAAACCAACAGCTAAATAATATTGTTCGAATATTTTCTCAACAGGTACTCTCTTCCATTGCATACATTCAAGAAATACTTAAGAAAGCAGACTTGACTTTAGGAGATGATGAAAGTTCTGTATATCTTTCGTTCCAATTCCAAATAGCAAACTTTTGAGACAGATATGCTTAATGTATGACAACATCTCTGATTTCACAAGATATGACGACGACCATGACCCGAAACACGGTGAAGAAGAAGTTTTACAAACATCCATTAAGACAGGAAAGGTTTTAACTCAAAGTCTCATTATTGACACCAAAGATGGCGAAGTGGACGTTCTTCAAGAGCTGAAGAAAAATACTTCTTCGGGAGGTGGTGGTAGGCATGAACTTGAAATAAATGAGATAGAAGAGAAATTAGCCGAAAAAGCAGATAAAGAACATAAACACAATATCTCCGATATAAATGAACTTCAAGCTACATTAAATAGTAAAGCGGACAAAAATGAACTTGACGCAACGAACAAAGTTTTGAAATCTCATAAACACAATATCTCCGATATAAATGAACTTCAAACTTCTTTAGACAATAAAGCAGACAAAAACCATGTTCATTATATAAGTTCTGATGAACAGATTATAACGGACTATCATGGATATTTAACACAGGGTGAAAAAGTGAATACGAAAAATGTTAATGAAAGAAGATATAAATTCATTCGTGCTAAAGGTTATGACATACACTGTACTGTACAGTATGACACAGGTATAGCACCACAATCATTTGGTTATAACGCTGAAATTTATGCTTCATACTTCTTTGTTAACGGTGTATTAGTTGAACCAAGATTTACTTTGAGAGTTAAGTCAAAAATAACTTTTGAAGATGCTATTAAAAGTAAAGCTGACAAAACAGAACTTGACGCAACGAACAAAGTTTTGAAATCTCATAAACACAATATCTCCGATATAAATGAACTTCAAACTTCTTTAGACAGTAAAGCCGACAAAAATCATACACATAAATCCTTCACTACTGTTAGAGCAGACGACATAATATTGAACTATGATTTGGGTTCAAGTGCACCTTTAGAGAATCCGAGTACAAGCGTAAAAGATACTCTTAACAATTTAGATAAGAGTTGCAGGAATATCGAAGGTCATGCCAGAAACTTTGAAGCATATGAACTACCAGCAATGTTAGACAGTAAAGCCGACAAAACTTATGTGGATACAGAACTAACAAAGAAATTTTCGAAACCAGATACAATGACATTTACAACAGAAATTATAAATGGTGAACCAGCAACTCCATTTGAATTTGTTAGAGGTCTTCAACCAGATACTTTTGAATTTTTCTTGGATAATTCTATTGAACTAACATTACATTATAAAAGTGGAACAAATGCAACATTTCATCCGGGAGATACATTCCAAATGGTATTTAATGACATAAGTTCTTTAGAATATGTTTATAGAGTTATGAGCATATATGATTTAATATATCCTATAGGAGCTGTTTATACGTCTATGAATCCAATAAATCCAAACACTTTATTTGGTGGTAGATGGTATGAAATAGTTGACAGTTTTCCATTCTACACTAATACGCAGTCAATGAAGATGGGAGGTTCAAAGAAAATAGGTATTGAAAACCTTCCTTCACATATGCATAGGTTCAGTGGAAGAACATCTGTGGAAGGAAACCATTCACATTCAATAACAAAAAGAGGTTATATAAATCTTGCAGCGGGTTCGAATAGACAGGGAATGAATAGATATGATATCTCAGATGACCCCAAAGATGTTAGCACAGGTATTTTCTGTGGAACTGCAGGAAATCATACACATGTTGTAGCTGGTATTACAGACCCAGCAGGTAATGGAAAAGATTATATGCCTCCTTATATAACAATGCACGCTTGGATACGAGTTGGTTAAAATCTTTAACTTTACATAAATGAGCTTGAAAGAAGTATTCGAACAACATCCATGGAGGTCTTTTAAGAAATTCAATGAAGCTGCAAAGAGTTCGGGATTTACTAACAGAGCTGAAGTGAAAAGGTTCTTTGACAAAAATGTTGTACATCAAACAAAAATAAATCCTTACGACTACTTTTTACCAATTTACTCCAACACTCCTGACGCATACCAATTTGACACTCTCATTCAAAGCAGAAAAGGAGGACATAAACCATTCCTCATCTTCATTAATGTTAACACTCGCAAAGCTTTTGCGTATATAATGAGAAATAAAGGAACTCATGAAGTGTTAAGAGTTTTACAAAAGTTTGTAGCAGAACATAGCCCAAGTATTTTAACATCAGACCAAGACGGTGCATACCTCAGCAACGAAATCACAGAATTTCTCATTAAGCATAACATAACTCACTACACTACTGAAGACCATAACCATAACATACTCGGTATCATTAACCGCTTCATAAGGACTCTCAGAGATTTAAATCAAGAGCGAGACTTTACCGAAGAAACAATGAAACATTTCATCGAAGTTTACAATTCCTCAACACATTCTACAACAGGACATACACCAAATTCAATGACACAACAACAAGAAGAAAAGTATATACAAAAGAAACGAAGTCAAACACAAAATATCAGAAATTCAACACAATTTACTCTCATTCCTGGAACAAAAGTTCGTGTAGTTCTTGACGACAAACCGTTGACAAAGAAACGTTTAAGGTTAAGTCGAAATTATTATATCGTAGACTCTACGCAAGGTAATGGATATCTTATAAAAGCTGCTGACGACTCCATAGCATTTTACCCTCGTCATAAATTAGTCGAAAGTAGTAATGGCAAACTTGCTGAAACCATTGACGAAGCAAAGCGAGGAGTGGTTATTGAAATACTTGACTACAACATAAACGATGACACTTATAAAGTAAGATATGAAGGAGGCGTTGAAGATGTTATACCATCTAAGAACTTGAGAGAATCTAAACCAACTCATCTGGGACCATTAGAGCGGGAGTACTGGAAAGATAAAAACATGCCAGAAAGAATAAGAAAATTCTTCTAAACTTTTTCGTTGGATGTAAATCAGACATGAATGAGAACAGTCATGATATCATTAATGGTACCATTTATTTTAACATAAAGACGCAAACGGACTCTTTGAGTCCTGAGGTCTTTCAGACCGAAGCGGCGAGGACGAAGTCCATGACCAAAAATAATGTTTAGGGTAGATGGTTAGATCTAACCTCATTTCTACCCTCATTTCTACCCTCTTGAATTTTCATGAATTTTCCCGAAATAAAAAATAAAGTTAGTTTTATTTTATTTATTTTGTATTTTTTGTATGTAAAGACATGATTTCAGGGATTTTTTTGACGAAGTGTCAATCTTCACTTCGTCAAAAAATAACAGTTATCTAATGAAAAAGTGTCATTTTTTTGTATTTGACGAGAATGTCGGTAGATGGTTAGATCTAACCTCATTTCTACCCTCATTTCTACCCTCTTGAATTTGTCATGACTTCTTCGTAAATGTTTTGTCAAGACTTCTTCGTAATGAGTGTAAAGGACCCAAAAATAATGTTTAGGTGAAGAGGTTAGATCTACCCTCATTTTACCCTCATTTCTACCCTCTTGAATTTTCATGACTTCTTCGTAAATGTTTTGTCAAGACTTCTTCGTAATGAGTGTAAAGGACCCAAAAATATATTTTAGGGTAGATGGTTAGATCTAACCTCATTTCTACCCTCATTTCTACCCTCATTTCTACCCTCTTGAATTTTCATGAATTTTCCCGAAATAAAAAATAAAGTTAGTTTTATTTTTTTATTTTTTTTATTTTGTATAAAAGATATGATTTCAACAATCGGCACAACAACAATTCAAACAACAGCACCAAACTCGTTAGTCATGAATCCAACATCTATGTTAGTAGAGATGAAAAGCTTCATTCCTTCTTCATATACTTTTGAAACAGAAATCCAGAAGATAAAGCAAGAACTTTTAACAAGTAATTTAGACTGTACCGCACAGGATGAAGAAAATGAACAGTATCTTTACGACATGCAGGACCTCATCGACCATTTACCCAAATTGCCTGAAATCCAACAACAAAAGCTCACTATTCCTGAATTCGATGAAATAGAAGTGAAACCAACTGACTCAGTAGAAATAAAGAAGTTCATACGAAAGGTAAACTATGAGTTTCTAGGATATCATTGCAACCATAAGGTTATGGACAAAGATTGCGACATGGTATATAAGAACATCTCTGACATATATAAATCTGAAGAATTTAAGACCTACGACAACTTTGTTTCGTTAGTTGCTGAATGTGTATGGCAGATAAGAGATAAAGATAGAAGAGGTAAAATATGGAACGAACAAATAAAACCAGCAACTTTTGAATTTAAGAAAACCATTGACGCTATAGTTGTACTTGCAGGACAAATTTCAATGTATAACGCAAAAATGAACCCGCAATGTTCTAAATGTAAAGCAGCAATGAGGAGATATAACTACTCCGTCAAAGAGATAGAACGTATGAGAAACGACTATGCAGACTTAAAGAAAGAAGCAGAAAAACCAGCAGAAGATAAAATGGACATGTTAGCATTTCTGAACAAAAACTATCCAACTGCTGACGATTTCCTATTATCTGATTATAGATCCGTATTTTTCCCAAGTGAGCGGGGTATCTCCAATCCCAGCCCTATCGTCCTCCCAGTGTCAGTTTTCAATATAAAATCCAAATTTTTTTTGAAAATAAAAATTTCGAGAAATTTTTCTAATTTTTTTTCTTTGATTTCAATAATTCAAAATAAATTTGGGAGTAAAAAGACACTATTTAATGAAATTCATATGAGTGAATGTGGATAAATACTCTCAAAACATACAATTTATCTATTTTTTCTTTATATTATCAACTAATTAGTGATAATTTTTTTTGAATCAGATTTTTTTTCATTAAAAACATAATATATAACACAACAATGATGCACACATACGTATCTACACATCAAAATATAAAGCTTGTTTTGGTCTGGGCATCCCAACCCAAAATTCTTAAAAAATTGAATAAAATTGAATACTTGGGGCTGGGATACCCATCCCAAAACCGAATTGAATTTTTTGAATTAAAGAATAATTTATGTATTTATAATATACATGTGATGTCTATAAAAAATACTAAATTCTAAAAAAATTCAATTTATTCAAAACGTATACTAAGTGATCACTTCATTAGTAGGATCAGCAATCCTACTAAATGGTGAGAACGCCACTAACTCAAAAGGGAGTCCTTGGAGCTCTTGATCTCTTGTCAGTAGAGTTCATAATGAGGCATGGCATCTACTGATTAGAGATCAGAGCAATCCTACCTTACCTTCAGGAGCTACAAAGCTCCTAATCGTTACGAGAGGGAGCCTTGGAGCTCCTGAAGCTCATCAGCAGAGGCTATTTACCATTTGGGCCTCTTCTGATGAAAGATGCGAAACACGTCTACGAACCAGGAGCTTCAAAACTTCTAATCCTTACTAAAGGGAGCTTTGGAGCTCCTGAGTCTCCATCAACAGAGTCCCAGATGGTAAATGTCCTTTGCTGATGAAAGATGCGAAACACATCTACGAACCAGGAGCTCCAAAGCTCCTAATCCTTACGAAAGGGAGCTTTGGAGCTCCTGAAACTCCTTTTACTATAAAATAGGACAGTTTTCTTCTGAGGTTCTCATCAAATCTAAGACTTCAGAAGAAAGCTGTCCTATCAATGTATACTTACACTCTCATGGACTACAAGTGTACAATTTTAAGGCAGAGATTATCCGAGGCCTCTCATCAAATGAGGACTCGGATAATCTCTACCTTAAGTAGTCAAATAACTTTTCTCACTATTTAGGAACAAAAGAACAAGAGTTGGAGTACTTTAAGCAAGATTCTTCCGAAATCTCTCATCGAATGAGAGACTTCGGAAGGACCTTGCCAAATCCTTGAACGCCAATATCCTTGGAACTGAGCTAGAACCAGGGAGAAGTAGCATACTACTGAGCACGATGGTAATCTCGGAAATGCTTATATCGCCCCAAGCACAATATTTAAGAAGTCTAACTCATATATACAAGAAGTCAGGCTGAATAGATATTGTGCATATGGTTTGCAGAACTCTCATGATATTTAAAATTCATGTTATCCCAAAAAGGTGACACTTTGGGTGTATCGTCCATCCCAGGGATGCAAAAATCACATCACCTTGGATCTATAATCTGATGTCAAGAAGAAATATAAAGAAACCTTCGGCATTGTTAAAACATTCGATGTACTAAAAGAAGAAATAGAGGCTACAAAACTGTTTAGAGTCTCACGAATTCATAACGTTTACCATGTAAAACGCTTATAAAATAACTGGGGTAGAAATGAGGTTAGAAATGAGGTTAGATCTAACCATCTACCCTAAAATATATTTTTATTGAATTCAGCACAAAATTCTGAGTAAAATAATTTTTAGGGCACGTGTCAAACCGTTGAGTTTTCACAAAATTCCAAAAATAACGTTTACCATGTAAAACGTTTATAAAATAACTGGGTAGAAAAGAGGTAGAAATGAGGTTAGATCTAACCATCTACCCTAAAATATATTTTTATTGAATTCAGCAACAAAAATCGTGAATTTCCTTAAGACAGAAAAAATAAAGTTAGTTTTATTTTTATTTATTTTTTTATTTTGTATGTAAAGACATATATGTCAAACATTGAGTTTGAAACAGTTAGAAAGATAGACAATGACACCAAATTGGTTAGAATAGGTGATTTAAACGTAAGATACTCAAAGAAATACAACAAATATTCTTTGTCAGACATTATATCTCCATCTGGAAAGAAAACACACGACTGGTTAGAAATGCTTCAACTCAGAAAATTTTGACAAAAATCCTGAGCTTATGATATCAGTAAGATTCTATGGAACTACAGCATATCTCATCGACAAAAGTCTTATACCAATAGTTTTGTTATGGATTGACCCAGTTGTTGGATATAACTTCATAACTTATGGTTCATTCGATACGGAACGTTGCAGTGAAGGCTTACTTTACATCGTTCAGAAACCGAAGGACTTCAACACAAAAAGATATAAGATAGGAAGAACATATATATAACTCTAAGATATGACAGTACAGTCAATAGAGTCAAGGTTGTGTTCGTTAATGATATGAGAGCCGCAGAAACAGAACTACTCGAAAAGTTTGAGAAAATGTATGGTGCTCCCATAAAAGGTAAAGAAACGTTTGAAGTAGATGAGATAGATAAAGCTATAAAATTATTTGACGAAGTTGCTGAAAAATACATGTAAAGCGTTTATTTTTGGTCTTTTGTGAAAGATAGAAAAAATAACGCTAATTTTATTTTTATTTATTTTTTTATTTTGTATGTAAAGACAGATATGTCAACAACAGAGAACACAACAACTGCTATCGTTCATGAAGCCATAAATGAAGAATACATACATACAGTATAACAAACAATTGAGACTCATTCGTTCAGTCAAAGATGACATGTACCAAATGCAAAGTATAATGAATGCTCTTAGTTCTACAAAGCAAGCATATCATTGGTTTGAAAACCAACAGGCAAAAGAACTTTTAGAAGAATTTCCTCATATGATTGCTTCCCTCGGAAAACCGAGGGAAGAGATTCCATTCGAAAACCGTGAAAAATTGCCAAACGGTTTGAGAGGATATTATGTTCATAGACTTTTAGTAAATGCAGTTGCAATGTGGGCTTCACCACGTTATGCTTGGAATATTTACAAACTTCTTGACGAACTTCACAGACAAGAACGTGGAGAGCTGGAAAAGAAACTTCAAGCAAAAGATGAAGTCATTGAATCCAAAGACAAAAGCATACAGAAAAGAATACCGCGTTCAGTACCAAAAGGAAAGGAAAAGAGTTATAAGTATATGATATATACTGAAGAGTTGGAGAAAGAAGAAGACAGAGATATGGTTATGTTGCATTTAGTCAGAAGAAACAACAAAAGCTTTTATGACCTTGCTAAGATTTACAAATCTGACAGAAACTGGTTCTATCGTGAAAACTTACCGATTTCAATGACACCGAATGAGCAAATAAAGGAAATTGTCAAAAGTACTCTTCCTCAAACACACTATGACATCAAAGGTTGCACAATACTTACATTCAAAGAAGACTTACCATTACTGAAGGAAAAAATAACAGAATATTTCGATAACTTCAAAGAGGAAGAATAAAAAAATCTAAGCTAATTTTATTTTTTTTATAAAATTTTATCTCATATGAAAGAACATGAATTTAGAATATTCGGAACTCATGACAGAAGAAGAGAACGAACAACATGTAAAAGATTATGCAAAATTTCTGAAGACATACAAAGCATTTAAACAATATCTAAATGCTTCTAAAGATTATGCAAAATTTCTGAAGGTATATAAAGCTTATGAAAAAGCGTATGAAAAGTTTATACATTGGGGAATTGTTGTAAAATATCGATATGAAGACTAACCAAAAATATATTTTTGCTTAAATAGCTTCAGGGTCAATTTCTTCAACCATTTCACTCCTTCGTCAATGTCAATTGAAGCTTCTTCAACCTTTGGTAAGAATTTCTGTATAACATCTTTGTTCGTTATTGTCTTCAGAGATGAAGGATAATATTTCACATTTGTTTCACCCTTCTTATATTCTTTCTGTTCGGAAAGATTCATAGCAATACTGAAGAAGTCAATGTTAGAGTTCTTTATAACAGTATAATGAGTATCTTTGACATTCACGAAGATACTCTTTTGTTTCAAAACTACTGCTAACTCTTGTGAAGTATAACGTTTGCGGTCAATGACAATAGCTAATGGTCTGACATACTGACCAAACTTAGATTCTTTCACAAACTTCTTGTTAAAGATAACATTAACGTTTGAAGCACCATTGAACTCATTCTTGATGGCAGTAGCGAGAGCATTGTATGAAAAGAACTTGCAATCTTGCATGTGTTTCATTAAAATAAAAATATTAAATTATTTTGAAAAATAACTTAAAAAATGTAATCTAATTTTTTCAAAAAAATATTTTTTTATTTCCTACTAAAGATGTATCGGAAGTTGTCTAAGTTAGAACACTCGGAAATAAAACAACTTCTTACAGAAGCTAATATAGAAGTAGCAAAGCATTACGCAACAAACAAAAAAGCACTCGCTGACTTCATTAAAGACTATAATGGTGCAATAAGTTATGATAGAATTCATGAGTTCATAAAGCCGCAACGCGGCGAGGACGAAGTCCATGCAATAGCATTTCCTTTAAATGACGTTGCTATTGACTTATATCATAGACGTTCAGTACCTCATGAAGTAAGAAGAGAAATGTTTGACATAACAAATGCAAACGTTGGTGAAACAAGAAGAAGAGACGACACACTGAAACAACAGAGAAGAGAGATGTTTAAAAGTGCTATAGAACAAGTTCGCAAAGCTAACGATGTCATTCGTTCCATTGACGACAAACCAAAAGAAGGTGAGAGATGGTTAAAGAAAGATGAAGAGAATAGGAAGAGAAATGTGAAGTCAGGCAATAGACTCATTGACTTTAACATCGAAGCTTTAGATGAACCAAACAGAGACTACTTACACAAACATTTCGGTAAGGTTTTCATGAGACTCTTAGAGAAAATTAAAATAAACTCACAACAAAGATGGATGGTATGTTATAAACTTGGTGGAAAGTATGAATGTTCTACGTTAAACCTCAATAATATTGGAACATTACTACATCAGCTCTTGAAGGAGAACTTTATATCAGAGATAGAAGCAAATGCTGCAGGTATTGTTGAAATGCACTATGACTTCTTCTTGACAAACATAAAGAATCTTACCGAAATAAAGATGTATGATTTAACAGAATATGAAGGCTTAACGATGTCAGATGTAAAGAAAGGCAAACCAAAAAAGAGACCATATAGAGATGAAAGCACACTGACAAATGACCAGAAAGCCATTTTGGAAGCTCTTAAGCAAACAGGAAACCCAGCACTTATAGAAAGCTTTTGGAAAGATAATGGTGAAAAGAAGTTTTATAAGAAGAGAAGCGGTCAGTTCTGGAAGTATCTTTGCACATTACCTATAAATCTTGAGCGCTACCAAATCTTCAATGAATTGAACAAAAGAACTGCAGCACTTATGACAGAAGACAATTGTTTCGTTTATGCTTGCATTCAGGCTGGAGTAAATGAAGAAACTATTGACCACATGAGAGAAGTCATTCGTGTTAGAGACTTTCCTCAAAGTAAAGTACAAGAAATTTCTGACGCAACAGGTATAGCATTTAATGTTACCATTGGTTATTTCAATGACTCAAGACATAATGAAATAAAGAGATACATACCAAAAGAATGTGAAACTGTTAGAACTATTGACTTACTTCTTGTTGAAGACCACTACATGCTAAACGAAAGATTACCAATGACAACATATTTCATTCACAACTATATAGAAATTCTCAAAGCTTGTGGTGGAATGAACATTGAGAAACAAATGAAGATTTATACAAAGAGAGAAGATAAATATGTAGTTCGTTATGATAGAACAACACCGTTATGGGATGTTATGAAAACATTGTGGGAGTGCAAATATTTGAACCTATTTCTTATGGAGAACTTTTCACATATACTACTGACTTATATAAACAGAACCTTGCACCATTTAAAGATTTGACATATGCTCCAAAGTATTGTGTACAACTGAAGAAGAAAGCAGAGTCAAAAGAAGTAAATAAAGCTAAATGTAAGTTCATTCCTGAGCACGTTTTCTTTGCTGACTTTGAGTGCAGTACTGATGGCTTTCATAAAGCTTTTAACATATGTTACGACAGTGAAGATGGTTCAGTGAGTGAAAGCATATGGGGTCAGAACTGTGCAACAGAATTTTTGGAACGACTCCCTGACAAGAGTTTAATATATTTTCACAACCTCAGTTATGACATAAACTTCATCTTAAGACACATGACAGAAGTGAAAGGAACTCCCATCATTAAAGGTTCACGAACAATGCAAATAACTGGTTTATATAAAGGACGGGCAATTATTATAAAAGACTCTTACAGTGTTATAAATAAGAAGCTTAAACTATTTCCTGCTATGTTTAACTTACAAACAGGACCGAAAGAAGTATTTCCATATAACTACTACAGCAGTTTTGTTAGCAAATGACAACAGAACTGGTGTCATTTCTGAAGCATGTAAGTTTATCCGGGATGCAGATACATTTATGAAAAACATAGATTCCATCAAAGGTTGCAGAATAGATGAGAACCACTTCGACTTAGAAAAATATAGCACGTTTTACTGCAAACAAGATGTAAGAATTTTAAGAGAAGGTTTTGTAAAGTTCCGCAATGACTTATTGAAAGAGTTTGATTTAAACGTTTATGACTACGTTAGTATTTGTTCAATTGCTAACAAATTGTTTGAGAACAGAGTATACTTCCCGAATGGAAATCTTTATGACCTCTCAAATAAACCAAGAGAATTTATTTCGAGATGCATTCAAGGTGGAAGATGTATGTTGTCAGATAACATGAAACAAAAGAGCAAAAAGAAACTCATTGCTGACTTCGACACTGTTTCATTATATCCTTCAGCTATAGCAAGACTTTATACTTTAGAAGGTATTCCAAAAGTATTGAAGGAAGAAATGTTAAACACAGAGTATCTCATGAGACATTTATTCGATGATGACCAAAAGGAACCCATTGGTGAAAAGTTTATGTCTGGCTTCTTTGTTCTCATTAAGATAACAGAGATTGGTATACCCAGACACTTTCATTTAATAGTTTGCGACCCTGAACTAAATCCAGAACTTAACGTTCCAAGAAGTTCAAACACTTGCTGTCTCATGTATGTTGACCATATAACATTACAAGACCTCATAAAATATCAAGGTGTCAAATGTGAAGTGTTGCAAGGATACTATTACGATGGAAACAGAGATATGAGAATAAGAGATGAAGTAAAGAAGTTGTTTGAGTTAAGGTTAAAGTATAAGAAAGAAGAAAACCCCTTACAAGAAATTATAAAACTCATTCTGAACAGCATTTATGGCAAAACTATTCTATCTCCTATTGAGTCAAAAATAACCATAGTAGATGACAAAGATGCTATAAGATATGCTATAAGAAATTACAACCATATAGTGAAGTTCGAAGGTTTGGATGGTTCAGATAAAACTATTTTCAAGCTAACGAAAAGCATTTGCAGACACTTTAACTTCTGTCCACTTGGTGTTAATATTCTGTCTATGTCAAAACGTATTATGAATGAAGTATTCTGTACTGCAGAGGACATGGGTCTTCAAATATTTTACCAGGATACCGACAGTATGCACTTATATAATGAAGACATCCCAAAGCTTGCAGCAGAGTTTAAGAAGAGATACGGTAGAGAACTTATAGGAAAGAACCTTGGTCAATTTCATAGCGACTTTGCAGAAATAACACCTGGAAAACAAAGTTTAGCTTATAAAAGTATTTTCTGTGGAAAGAAGACCTACATAGACTTACTCACGAATGATTTAAATGAAGTTGCATTTCACTGCAGAATGAAAGGCGTGAAGCAAGATGTTATTGCTTTAACCGCTAATGAAATGTTTCCTGAAGCTATACAATGCTATTACAATGAAGATAAGAACATTCACATACCTGTTGGAACATATGACAAAGACTCTGAGTTCAGTTTAATGAAACTTTACAAAGCACTTTATGATGGTCAAGAGATTGCATTCGACTTATGTAAGTCATGTCAACCTTGCTTTGCTGAAAAGTTCAACTTTTCAATAACGACTAAAACAAGCTTTATTCGTAAGTTGAAGTTCTGAGGTCATTTATTTTTGTCAGCAATGAGGTCATTTGTGATAAAAATAAGCCGCTAGCGGCATGGGCGAAGCCTATGTGGTCATTTACAATACAGCTATTGTAGAGTTTAACAATTGTGCTTCAATGTATAAACAATCTTTCCCATCTGGAGGTAAGAACACTGGGCACTTATGGTCATGAGTGGAGAACATGTCTATCCAAAACTCACGATTGAAGCCAGTAAGCTTTATAATACTTAGGATTTGACAGTGGTGAAGTTCTTGTATGACCAATGAACTCATTTTCAACTCCCTTACTTAAGTTTGAATATAATATAGCTTGCTTTCTATCCCAAATGCCAGGTGTTACAATCTTTGAAAATTCATTTTTCCTCGGAAGTATTGCATCATAATTGAAAACATTCTTGAAGTCTTCATTGGGTTCAGAGATTTGAAACCTTATACGTAATGGATTTTCTTTCTTTTTAGCGACTTCATTGAATGGTGAATATATAACAAACTGACAGTCATGAGTTCCATCTTCATTTTCATTAAATTCATAATGAAAGTCTATAAGTTGTGGCTGACTACCTTCTTCTTTCAGTTGTGCAAGAAACTCACGTAAAGGCTGTAAAGTTTGTACTTCAATATTGAACTTTTTCTCGAACATCTCATTAAATGAAATCATACATTGCAACAATGTTGTATCGTCTTTAAAGTATTTGTATATGTGAATGTTTTGGGCGCTTAAAGACTGTTCGTCATTTTCTATCTCGACTTGAAGTATAAAGTCAACCTTTCTGAAAGCACGTGTTATATACATAGATGTTATGCCAATGTACTTCTCTTCATTTATGTTCACAATCCAGTCTGTTGGAAACTTAAACGTTACTCTGTTCCCCTTTATTTTGACGTCAGGGTTTTCACTACTGAACGCAACAGATAAAGGTATTTGTCTATACATTTAGTTTGGATAAAAATAAACCATTTACTCTTTCTTTGCTTCAGCTTCCTTTGCTTTTTGTTCTTCCTTTGCTTTTGCTTCTTCTCTAGCTTTTTTCGCCAGCAAACGTGGGTTCTTCTGTCTTCCAGCAGCTAATGCAGCTAGTTGTTTTTCACTAAGTTTTCTCTTTGGTCTCTCTGGCTTTTGTTCTTGTTTTTGTTCCTTCAGTTCGGATAAAATTTGCTCACGAATTTCTTTCTTCAATGCTTCAACATCTATGACCCCTTGGGTCTTGTCCGTAGGGCTTGTCTGAGTCATTTGACTGCAGATAAAAAACAAAATTAAAACTTTAACCGATGTAAAATGAGCTTGTCAAAATCAGAGCGAGAGTCTATTATATTAAATGACGCAAGAGGAATACAACATCCTTTCTATTATGTAAGTCAGAGTAAAGATGGTAAAATATACGTAAGAAAAAGAAAGGTTCCATTAGCGAATGCAGAGAGCGACAACATTAAGGTGCATGGCAAGGGTGAAGTCCACGAAGCCCATATAAAACCTTCTGTTCAAACTGAAAAGTCAATAGAACCAGAAGAAAAGAAGCCAGATGTACTTTCAATAACGAACCAAGAGCTTATTGCAAAGTTCGTGAATTTCATTGAAAAACAAACCGAGTCAAAGAATCCTGACCCGCCAGTGAAAGAAGTTGAGACAAAAGAGAATGTACAGTTCATTGAAAATGTCAAGAAACAACTTCCACCACGAATGCCAAGAAGAAGAGTGAGAATAATGAAGTAAATAGATATTTTTATCCGAAGTAAATACATGCAGAACGAACAGTTAAACGAATTTACTCCAGCAGAGCATATTCATCAGATTCGCTCATATTTCGATATCATAGACAATGCAGTTCAAATTGGTGACACTAATAGAAAATATTCTGACGCAAAGATTCCATCACAACCTGGAACTGCTAAAGATAACACATGGGTAACATTCAATCTCTCACCTCCTGGTGAAAATATGTTGGACCTTTACAATACATTCATTACGTATAAAATGGAAGGTCAATTTATTGTAGATAAAGAAATTGGTTCAGGTTCCAATAAAACAAACCCACCAGGATTTTGGATTGGTTTCGATGACGCTTTCTATGCAGTTGCTGGATATCAAATCCTTGCAAATGGTCGTATCGTATATTCTCAAGACAACGCAAGAGAAGAAGCATATATAACTTCAAACTCACAAACTACCGAACAAATAAAGAAAGTAGATGTTTTCTCAAAGACTCGACATGAAGATGTATGGAGTCATTCGGGAACATGCAGAACAGGACAAATTGTTAGTGGTCCAATTACAGCAGGAAAATCATTTGATTTTAAGCTTCGTTTAAGAATTCCTGTTAGAAGATTCCTTCCATTAGAAGCTATTCGATTTATTCCAGCTTTTGCAGGAAACATTCAGCTTAAAGTAAAGTTCAGTAGCGACGCCTTACAATGCACATCTATATCTGTAAATGATATCATTGCTTTCAATCCAACTCTTAAAGTTGCATTTGCTTCAGATTCAAATCCACCGACAAATAAATTTGTTCCATGGAATGAACCATTCACTATGATAACGAAGGCAGTAGAAGCTAGTGGAACAGTTACTATTACAACTGTAACCCAGCAACTATTTCGAACAAAGATGGATTTTAATGAATGTTTCATTCATCCAAAGTCATTCTCTTTAGACCCTAACATTTATACAGAACTTGTAGAACATTATACAAACGAGGCTTTATGTTTTCCTGTTAAAGTTATGGATTGGATTCCTATGGACGGTTCATTCTCAAAGAATACAGATAGTTCAAGTGCAACATTTACAGCAGCTTATACGCCTATTAATGTTAAAAGTATTTGGGCACTATTTAGAAAGAAAGACAACTATTATGTTAATTTTGAGAACCCTAAGTTTAAATATCTTCAGCTTTCCATGGGAGCTTATGGAAATATGCCTGCAGAACCTGAAAAATCATATGGACCTGTATATTTATGAAATGGTTGCGAACGCCTGCAATACAAACAATGATATGATAGGATTTAATGAAGATGTTATGAGGTCATTGTGTGGATGATGGTAGTGTGGAACATAAATGGGATAGCTATGACAACACACATTTCTTATGTGGTTTTCCAACAGAAGTGGACTTTTGCTTCCAGCAAGGTCAAACATCTACTGCTCCAATAACATACAAATTGTCTGTTAAAGGACCTATTGAACTAGCAACTGAAAATTACCAAAGCCACTT